>NW_015161969.1:632787-692029 GCF_001447785.1 Gekko japonicus | reverse complement strand
ATTTCCAGGAGATGCCTCCCTCCCGACCGAAGTGCCCTTGGGGGAACATATGGAGAAAGGCGGTCCCTCAGGTAGGCTGGACCCTGGCCATTTAGGGCTTTAAAGGTCAAAACCAGCACTTTGAAGCGAATCCGGTATGCTATTGGCAGCCAGTGCAGCGCTTTCAGCACAGGCTGAATGTGGTCCCTCCTCGAGAGGCCCATCAACAGCCTGGCTGCAGCATTCTGCACTAGCTGCAGCCTCCGAATTTGCGACAAAGGCAGCCCCATGTAGAGAGCGTTACAGTAGTCTAGCCTTGAGGTAACCATCACATGGATCACTGTGGCCAGGTCCTCACGGCTGAGATAGGGGACCAACTGCCGAGCCAGCCGAAGATGGTAAAAGGTCGCCCTGGCAGTGGTTGCCACCTGGGCCTCCATCGTTAATGAAGAGTCCAGGCGCACCCCCAAACTCCTAACCTCCGACGATGGTACCAAAGGTGCCCCATCGAAGGTCGGGAGAGGGAGCCCGAGTCCCGCGCCGGTCCGACTCAGGCCCAGGACCTCCGTCTTTTCCGGGTTTAGTTTCAACCGGCTCAGCCTGAGCCAACCAGCCACAGCCTGTAACGCCCGATGAAGGTCATCAGGAGTAGAGCCCGACCGGCCGCCCAACATCAGATAGAGCTGGGTGTCATCAGCCATTCCCTCCTGGGGAACCATTGTTGCCAATCTCCAGGTGAGAGCTGGAGATCACTCAAAATTACAACTGTTCTTCAGGTAGCAGAGATCAGTTCCTCTGGGAAAAATGGTGGAATCGGTGTCATTATACCCTGCTGAGGTCACCACAGCAAGTTGACACTGAGTGCTCAAGGCCAGGCACCCGCTCAGAGCCTCTTTCTAGATCTCATTGTATTTATTTCCATGATGGGCCTTATTCCTAGTTAGAGATAAAACAGGAGGAGGAATGGATACTGATGGCAAGAGTCAAAGCAAAAAGGTAGTTCCAAACTTGCTTCTTCTTTTGCTTATTTCAGGGGTAAATAAGAAAAAAAAAAGTGAGATTTCATCCAGTCCATCAGTCTGTTTAGGGTCCTGTCTGTTGAGTTCAGAAAGGTAATGACCATGGCTTTTTCAGTGGTGGCACCCTGTATTTAGAATGCCCCTGTGACTCATCTGGTACCTACCTTACTGTCACTTTAGGTGCCACTCCAAAATATTTCTTCTTTACTCAGACTTTAACTGAAGGCTTCCATTTTTCAGCTATTTTATGTATAGCCTCCAACCTGTTTTATGAATATTATTTTAAGGGTACTGTTATTTTATGCTGTTTTTAATCCCCCTTGCTTGTTCTTATAGTTTGTTTATTCCCGATAATTCTTATGCTGTTGTCCGTATGATTTTACTGTACTGTTTTATCTTCATAAGCCCCCTCAATCAGGTCTCTGAGGAAGCAGCATATAAATTACCTAAATAAATTAACACAATGGATAAGCTTCCATTCTCGGTCGTCAGCCGTGTTGGTCTGAAGCAGTAGAACAAATTTAGAGTCCAGTGGCACCTTTAAGACCAACAAAGGTTTATTCAAGGTATGAGCTTTTGTGTGTATGCACACTTTTTCAAATCCATTGGAATGGAAGGTAGAATTCAAACGTATAGACAGATGCTGAACAGCAAATTAACATGTAACATGATGCAGATGCTTTAAGATATGCAAAGTCAAAACTAAATAACAAGCTAAGATTATAAGGTCAGCAGTTGTTTTGATTTAATTAAGGGGGAAAGGACAGCAAAGTAATAAATATGTCAAAATAGGGGATAAATGTGAAAAGGCATTTTTTGTAATTGTGGGAAGTAAACTGATAATCAGCTAGTTTGAGATCATTCATTGAATGTCCTGGAAGGCTGGTGTTCTCTACAGGTTTCTCAGTCTTGTGATTCCTGATGTCAGATTTGTGTCCATTTATCCTCTGGTGTAGGGTCTGTCCTGTTTGTCCTATGTAGAGAAGATACAGGGTTGTTCCAGGTCACTGCTCAGTGACACCCCTCACCTCTTTACTCTCAAGTTAACCATCCTTCGGTATGCCACCATTAGGAAGCCTAAAATGCCTTTCCTCTGGAGAACTTGCACCCCGGTGCTCTCTGCCATGGAGCAGCTTTAAGGGTCCACCTCTAGACTGTGTTCATCACTTCATTCTGGCTAGCGCCTTTGTTCCTCTGTAAAACTGAAGGTTAGATGCTCCTAAGTGACGGGACCTTTCTCCTTTTCTCTTCCAGTACCTGTGAGCCTGTAAAAGGCACTCTTCCTTTCTGCTTCAAAGCTTGGCTCTACCATAGACTCCTTTATAGCAAACCATGATGGGGATTTTGGGGTGCAGGTTAATTCTTCACAGTTTCTCTTTGCATTAATATTATTCTTCAGATCTTTAAAACACTGTTCAGGAACCAATTGTTAATTAGAAATATCTGCACAATATTTCTTAAAATTTACCTCCTGTTGCAGCTCTTCCCACCGAGTATTGAATTTCTCCAGCTTCTCATTGATCAGTTCATCCAAAACACCACCATCCGTTAAAGTCTGCGCCAGCTCACGAATTTGATTGCGGTTATCTTCTGGGTGTTGCATTAATATTTCCAGAGACTGAAAAATTCAAAACTGTATTACTGATATGAATTAATGAAACTGTTTCCAGAATATTGTATTTGGTTTTTATTGTGTTTAATGTTTAAACTTGCTGTAATGGAAGGAATAGTTTTGATCAGTTTCAGGTAATTTGTTCATAAGGTCAGCCTAGAAAACAAAAACCAATGAGAGGGTCTTCTGAGGATACAGAAAAATTAAACTTAAAAAGACAGTTTTTTGAGAACAAAAACTTTGGGATGCCCTTACTGATTTGCCAAGATCTGGGAAAAAGGACCAGCTCTATTAACAAAATGAACAAGAGGCTAAAGAGTAAGGAGAAAGAGTTGAAATATGGATGCCAGAGGCCTAAAATGAACACTGGAAAATTTTGCTGGAAAACTTGGCTGCTGCAACAAGGGCCACCCCCCCCCTTCCCCACAGATCTCGGTTGCTGTTTAAATTTGCATCTACATTTACTCCCAAGTTCACCTCATTTTACTATCACATTTTCTCTTTGCTTCTGCATTTATTTTTGAGCATTCAGCTGTCAGGTTGCTTTCCCCATGCCTTCACCCTGGGTTATCCTAGAGTGCTTTCACAGCAGACTTAGTTCCACTTCCAAGTCAGAGGTAATGCTAAGCAGACAAGTTTCCTTGGACTCTGCAACACTGCCCATTTCCCAGCCACCTCCACCCCTATTTCCACCCACCTTTCTTTTATCACATCTCCCTCCCACTCTGCACTTTTCTACTTCTCTCTTTCACCTTTTCCTCTCCCTGGACCACTATTGCTAACGTAGATAGATCATTGATCTTGATATATGTTCACCTCCCCCAGCAGGGGAGGGGCTGGGATCTCACTGGCAGAGGGGAAGGGATACCAATATTTACAAGATCTTTGAACTATTTATGCCATCCTGAGCTCCTTGGAGGAAGGGCAGGAATTTTCTTTTTAAAGAGGGATAGATGGTTCCCATGACCCTCAGCATTAATCCCTGTTCCTTCCTGAAGGTGGAATGATTCGCTCCCCCCTGCAGATTAGCCATGCTTGGCAGCTAGGCCTTCCCAGCTCTCCCAGAAATTATTTCAAGGCAAGCAGCTGGGCTCTTCCCATCCCCTGCCTCTGCCCAGAGGTTGCCACAGCTGCCTCCCCAGCAGCTACTGTGGGGAGAGGAGGCAACTTGGTGGTGCTGATGGGGAATCTTCTAGCAGGCAGGTGAGAGTTGGGGGCTGGGAAGGAGATTGAATGGCAGTGGCCTGCAAGCACCATGGGCAATTAACCCCAGAGGTGTTTGGGCTGGGAGAGAAGTGTGAGAGAGAAGGCAGCGGGGTGGCACTCTGAGCCAGATACTGAGCAGCTGTGGCAGAATGACTGCATATTTTTTTAAAAAAATTAGGTGCTACCGCCACAATGTCACAACTGATACATCCACATTAATTATGCAAAAAAGGTGGGTTTTGCTTGTAGATGCGGAATGTATGTACGGAATCTCCCTTATAAATAAAAGCCGAATGGTGGTGGCACTTCTCTAGAACATTCCACATGCTCCAAAATCAGTTTGCTCTCTGATCTGTCATTCAGAATGTCTCCCTATCGACTGGCTGCTTTGCCTGAGTCCTGAGTCCTGCCTCCAACATTCCTCTCCCCCCATAGCCAATCAGAAAACAGAGGTTATTTGCATATCATAAGAACGTAACATAAGAACATAAGAGACGCCAATGTTGGATCAGGCCAAAGGCCCGGGAGAGGCTGCAGGTGTGTGTGGGGTGGAAAGCTGAAGAGTGAGGGGGGAATAAAGGTAGGTTGATGATTGGCTGGGAAGGAGATAGGGTTGCCAACTCCAGGTGGGAAATTCCTGGAGATGTGAGGGATGGAGCCTGGAGAGGGTGAGGTTTCAGGAGGCGTGGGACCTCGGACAGGTACAAAGCCATAGACTCCACCCTCCAAACCAACTATTCCCTTCTGGGGAACCATTGTTGCCAATCTCCAGGTGAGGGCTGGAGATCACTCAAAACTACAGCTGTTCTTTAGGTAGCAGAGATCAGTTCCTCTGGAGAAAATGGTGGACTCAGTGTCATTATACCCTGCTGAGGTCGCCACAGCAAATTGACACTGAGTGTCCAAGGCTGGGGCACCCACCCAGAGCCTCTTTCTAGAGGTTGTTGTATTTATTTCCACAATGGGCCTTTTTCCTAGTACACAATAAATTGCAGAGGGAATGCGGGTGAATCCGAAGTTAACTTTTAAGGCTTGATTCCTCGGATTCTCCAGAGTGAGCTGTTAGTGCAGAAAGGGCCAAGGGCAAGATGATGGCCTAAGAAGAGAATCAATTTGGACTTTAAAAAACTATTTCAAGAATGTGCCAAAATAGGGTACAGTCTAGTTAGGCTTAGCCAGATGTATTTTTCCTTGTTATTTTCTTACGTCAAATATTCTTTTGGTTTTTGTATATGCTGCTTTTATCAACTCATTTTTGGTTTTTGTATATGCTTCTTTTATCAACTCATTTAAAAATCTGAGGTTTTTTTTGGCATGGACACCTTAGTCTCTCAAGTTTAGTTTCCCACCCTACATCCAAAGCCCTTCACTTTTACCTATACTTAGGTAAAGTAAAGGCTGTTGAGTGGAGGAAGCCAAGAAAAACTTAACTATGGGAACAAATTTATATGGTAATTCTGCAGACTTTTAAATACAATATGAAAGTTTCCTTTGGGTAGTCAGGCCCTTCTTGAGGTTGCAGCAGGATCAGGGAAGTATATGAAAATAGTAAGGAAGAGGGAATCAATTCCAGCATCCAAAATCTGTAATCATATGCACATATGTTTGAGAGTAAGCCCCACTTATAAAGTAATCATGCAAAATTGTTTGTTTGTTTTTTAAAGGAAGAGTATCCTGGAGATGTGAAGCTGGGTAAGGTAACAACAGGCTGGTAGATATTTTCTCCATCAATATAAGCATTGATCAATATAAGTGAGTTTGTTGATATACTGCCACACAGTCACCTGATAAGCATGTATATGTATTAAGCAATTGTCAGTGCAATCCTAAACAGAGGCACACTCCTCAAAGCCCACTGACCTCAGAGGATTTAGAAGGGAGGGAGAAACTCTGATTCAGACTGTGCTATGAATAAACTAGAATTACATGGCCATGTTATTCTTTCTGACAGCTTTGACTCCAACCTAATAATGCTGTGACCCAATTAATGTCTCCACATCATCTTTACTACCTGTACAGATCATAGAATCATAGAATATTAGAGTTGGAAGGGACCTTGTAGGTCATCTAGTCCAACCCCCTGCACTCTGCAGGAGTATACTGAAAGATAGCCCTACATACCTACAACATACCGGAAAGATGGTCATCCAGCCTCCGCTTGAAAATGTCCAGCGAAGGAGCATTCACCACCTCCCGAGGCAGACTGTTCCACTGCTCAACCACTCTTACAGTTAGGAAGTTTCTACTGATATTTAGCCGGTAACGACTCCCTTGTAATTTCCACCCATTAGATCTAGTCTTGCAATCCGGAGCAAGAGAGAATAGATCTGCTCCATCTTCTATACGACAGCCCTTCAAATACTTGAAGACTGCAATCATGTCCCCTCTAAGCCTTCTCTTTCCCAGGCTAAACATACCCAACTCTTTCAGCCTTTCCTCATAAGACTCGGATTCCAACCGTCTCACCATCAAAGATGTTACACTACATGGAATTTTAATGGCCATGTGGTTGTAGTGGCCCTACCTTATTCAGATGGCAACATAAATTTTACTGACTGAGCAAATTGTGCTTTGATATCAATCCTTCCAGTTGTGATGTAGTCAGAATCAAAGATCCCCTGCTCCTTATGGGAAAACTACTTTTTTCTTGAGCAGAAGGGCATCTTGCACTCAAGAACAGAAGAGCATTTTTGGATCAAATTGTATCATTTCCTAGATATTAACATGTGAACAGTGACAATACTTACATCTAGTGCCTCTGAGATCTCTTCTGTGCCTTCTTGAATATTTTCAGTTGCCCTGAGTTTTGATTCCATCTCATTTAACCACTTGCTTTCAACATCCAAGTACAATAGTAATTCACGCCAACATGCCCATACCTCCTAATAAATAAATTATAAATATTTTACATTAATTTTAACAAAAAAATAATCAAATTTTCTGCTTAGAAAACATTATCATGAATTGCCTGGCAGTATGTTAGCCCGAGAAAGAACTGACCTCCAGTGTTTTACACTTCCCATCCAACCTGCTGCAAAGTCTCTGGTAGTTGCTAGTCAGAACATCAAGTTCCTTTTTTAAGGCCTCATGAGCTGCAGGTGGAGCCCTTGCTATAAAATTGTTCACAGAGTCTGTGAGAAGCTTCACTTTCACCTCTTTCTGTACAGCTTCTTCTTTTGCTCTCTGAAATCATATAAATGAATTGTAACCATTACAGAATGGAAAGCTGACAAAAATGAGGAAAATCTATACATTACTATAAAAATACAAAAATCCTAACCTGATTTTACAGGATAGTGGTTGAGACCATGAGCAGAGAAAAGTTTTCTGTGATATATCCCATAAGCAATGAATAATCAATTAATATTGTTTTAAAGCCATTGCCAGTCAGCCTCAGCCCTCTCCAACACAAATCGGTAAAATGAGGACAAGTCAGTTCTTACTCACCCTCACCTAGCCATGTGTAGTCACTTCTCCATGGGGCTGTATTAGGCAGCTATGTCATGTGAGTGCTGTCAGAAAGGAAAGGGATGTTTGGATGGGAAAGACCTACATAATTGGCCCTAACCATTGCTTATGGTTTTTATACATACTACGGCTCCAGTATATATGTGTGTGTGTGTGTGTGTTTGTGTGTGTGTGTGTGTGTGTGTGTGTGTGTGTGTGAGAGAGAGGGAGAGAGAGAGAGAGAGAGAGAGAGAGAGAGAGAGAGAGAGAGAGAGCGAGCAGAAGCATAACACTGGTCAGAATGACCTACTTTACAGGGTTGTTGTATGATTAATGAGATTTTTTTTTTGCTGTCAAGTCATAGTGACCCGATAGGATTTTCAAGGCAAGAAATGTTCAGAGATGGTTTGCCATGGCCTGCCTCTGTGTAGCAACCATAGACTTTCTTGGTAGTCTCCTATTCAAGTACTAAACATGGCTGATTTTGCTTAGCTTCTGAGAACAGATGAGATCAGGCTACCCAGGGAATGAGCCCCACCCAGGAGAGAGATGTAGGAGCTGATGGTGGCCATTGGCCCCATTACACTGGCATACAAGTATAAAATGTTATTGGATCAAGCTAGATAAATCACTATTTTAATTTGGAAATGATTTATGTGTGTGTGTAAAGTGCCATGAATTTGCAGCTGACTTACGGTGATCCCAGAGGGTTTTCAGAGCCATTGATTAAGTCAAGTCTTCCTTGGTGGCCGCTAATCCAAGTATTGACTTTGCTTAACTTCCAAGATCTGACAAGATTGGGCTATACTATACATTCCACATCCCCTAAATCACTTCAACTCATCTACTATAAATAATGAAAACCAATGCAATGCATTTATGGTGATATGTGTACGTTTGTATGGTGGAGGAAAGTGCCATCAAGTCACAGTTGATTTATGGTGACCCTGCAGGATTTTCAAGGCAAGAGACATTCAGAAGTCATTTGCTATTGCCTGCCTCCATCTCATGACACTGGTATTCCTTGGAGGTCTCCCATTCAAATACTAGCCAGGGCCAAACCTGCTTAGCTTCTGAGATCTGATGAGATCAGACTAGCTTGGGCTATCCAGGTGGACAGCTAGATAGATTATATAAAGAATAAATACAGATATACAATGAATACAGAAGGATTGGTAACTATGTCATTTATACCATATGCTATTATAAGAAAATGCCAATTTATGTTTTACTTCATCTGTTCCAAAATCTGATCACACTCATCTTAAGTAAGAAGACTATTCACATGTTTAATATTCAGTACACTTACTCTCAAGAGAATATAGAAAAACAAGTTGGGTACCCACAGGGATTTATTCCCCCTTCCCTACCATTTCCTCTTTCCCTCCCTTGAAAGCCTTCATACTGTGTCTTCTGTTCCATCTTCTTTCTCTACTTCCTAGCCACCAGCCAATCTACCTTTATCTGCCCTTAAGTTTTCTTTCCTTACCTCACATTGGAAGCTACTATCTGGAAAAACTATAGCCAAGGTATGTACTGTTGTTGGTCAGACTGGGCCTGTATGGACTTGTGGGGGTACTTCATTTTCTGTTCTATTTTTTACTGCCCCCTCCATCTATTTCCCCTTTCCCTCCTCCTGGCAAGTCCTGTATCTTCACTTTTCCCTGCTTCATTCTCTCTTTACCACCCACCTCTCTTTTATTTGCCCCCTGAACTTCTGACATATTAATTATTTATTTAATTAATTTATACCCTGCAGTCTCCAGAATGAGGACCCAAAGCAGCTTATGTCATTCTTCTCTCCTCCATTTTACCTTGAAAACAATCCTGAACCTGCCCCAAAATCACTCAGGAAACTTCCATGGCAGAGTGGTGATTCAAACCTGGGTCTCCCAGATCCTAGTCTGAATTTCTAACCACTATACTACTCTGGCTTTCTTGGAGTAGCTGATGTTGAACAGTAGCAAGCAAACAGGCCTGGGTGAGTCATACAAGTTGGGTTGTAGCCAGGGTTCCCTCTAAGCTGAGTTAGTGTGAGCCAGCTCACAGTTTTTTAGCCTCTGGCTCACACATTTTTGTCTTAGCTCAGGAAGGATGGCTCCACAGCAAGCTGTAATCTATGCAGCAGCCAAATCACTTGCTCACAATTTTGATGCCGGTAGCTCACAGAGTAGAATTTTTGTTCACAGGACTCCACAGCTTAGAGGGAACATTGGTGGTAGCAAGTTGCCTGTATCTACTGCCAGGTCTGGCCAAATGAGTGTTTCCTCAAAGGCCCTTCCCCTTTCCCTTAACTTTTACTGACAAAAACCAAAGCTTCAAGGCTGACAATGCTATTGCAGTTGCCTAGAAACCCTCACAATCATCACTTTGTTTCTTAAAGCTACAGGGGCTGCTTCCATTTTTTAAAAAAAGATTAAAGATTTTCCTGAAAACTGTGGGCTTTTTCAAGTTTGTAGAAACACATGTCTTGTATTTTTGTTATTCTCTGTTATGATGGAAAGTGGCAAGTATGAACTAACAATTTTAATGCATTTTAAGAAGATATCTGAATTCAGATAACTTTGTATCGTGTTTGAAGTTATAAGGTAAGTAGTAGTCAAGAATATGAGACCTGTCAAGTTGGACATTTAGGTATTGTTGAAAGAGTTATTTATTTTATTAAACTTATGAATCACTCACCCTGCAGAGCAGGCTCTGGGCGATTAACAGCATTTTAAACATTTAAAACTACATTGATATATAATTAAAATTACTGGTAGTAAGAAGTTAAAACCCATCAAGATGGCAATATCAAACACGGCCAGAGCTCTCAGCTAACGCTCTGCACTGATCGCCATCTTGAGATGACTTTAGAAACTTATAAATATCGGAAACTGAAGATTTGGAGTAACTTCTTCAAAGATGTTCCTTGCCTGTAACCTGTTTACTTTTAGTAAGCCATTTTAATGGGTTCAAATACCTACTCTCCTTTAATATATGCAGAATCAGTGGATGTTATCATTTCTTTTATGTGAGTCTATGTTAAATGTTGTAAATAATTACATTTTAATAAAAAGATGGAATGGAGGCAAGATTCTGTAGTAATATTTTACTAGTATACTACATCCAAAATGAATGATAAAGATTATTGAGGTGTATGTCTTCCTAGGAGATCAATTATCTGATATAGGAAAGCTAACTAGACACCTAGGGTTTTTAAGTGCATGCCTATATGTGAATGAGATCTGACCAGAGTAGTTTGGAACAGAGTATTAATTACAGCAAAGGAAATACTGTGCATATGCTGCATAGGCTACTTAAGGCAACATAATCTATATACTAATAGCCAAGGCACCCCCTGCATGCGGATATCTAAATATGCACATTGGGGGCACCTAGGGGGCAAAGAAATTTTCCTGCAAATTTGGGGCAATCCTCAGATGTGCAGAAAAATCTGAAATCTATAAAAAACTATAGGGAGATACTTAAATCCCCCCCAAAGTAAAAGAGAGTTCCCTGCGCATGCATAGAAAATGCTGTGAGAACTGCCTCACCGCCACCGCAGCCACCACTGGGGGGGGGCAGGAGAAGGCTCGGTGGGCCTTCCTCTTCGTCTTATGAAATGTACATCATATAATTAATTCCCAGGCTATTTTCCTTCTTGATGCAGCTTCTCCTAAATTATATTTACATCATGCAGACTCTAACAAATCGCAGTGATAAGGTTGCATCTAGCAATACTTTATGCTTTTAAATTGGTTTTCCCATGATAATTAGGGCAGGTACTGATCCCCTTTTATGTTAACCCATTAAATTATTATTTCTATCACTTAAGGAAATTATCCTAAAGCTATAACCTCTGATTCATTTCAGTTCATCTCTATCTTGTAGAGCAAATGGACCAGGTGCAATTTTTGATGTGGTTACCCCAAAACAATAAGGACACATGCAGTGCTTAACCCAAGTAAAAACTGAAAAACCTCTAGCAGTAAAATTCTTCAAAGAATCAGATATCTTACAACAGACTTTAAATTGGAACAAAATTACCTCAAATCACCTATCACTTCAAATTTGAGATTTCTCAAGTAGAGCTTAAATAGGCAACTCTTTCAAATGAGCAAACAGATTGTGCGCAACAGTAACTCCAAGGCGAGCATGAGACACAAATTAAACAAGTCAGTTTGCATTTTTTACCTTCAGTTCCTCAACAGCTTTCTGTAATTCATCTGGAGTCTTATACTCGAAATCTCTCTCAAGGTACTCTTCTTCTGCTTGTGTAATCCATTCATGCATTTCTGACAAATCCTTTCTGAGACTCACTGTCTTATCCAAACCAGTTTTCAGTGCTGCCTTCTTAGCATATGCCTTAAAGAAAACCATGAATTGCATTTAAAAGAGGGTCTTGTCTGGAACACCACAATCCCATTTTAAATAACATGATTTAAAAATAATAACAAAGGCCCCGGTCACATGGAGAATTTGCTGCGTGAAAGGCATGAATGCTGGGCGGATATTTGGGGCACGATCACACCGCAACATCTGGGAAGCGTAGCGCACCCATGGCCAACCCGTGGTGTGCCACCAAAGATGCACAGTTAAAAAGTACCTACAAAGATCTACTAGCAAATGGTTTGCCACGGGCTGCAGATGGACTCGTTCGATGTGATCATGCTGGCGCACACCTATTCCCTCTAGCCATCCTCTTTGCAGCGTGCGCCGAAGGACGAAACTCCGGTGTGCCACCGTCGTGTCTGATCACATAATGGTGGATCAGAATGTGACGGCGCAAATTGCCACGCCTCCCCTCCCTGCGTTTTCTGGCACATGTGGCCGGGGCCAAGGTTGGTTTCAAATCTTTAGAGTATTGACTGCAATCATATTTTCAGCGGGAAGTGAAAAACATTAATAGTAAATTACCTTGCAGGTCAAAAACAACCTGCAAACGTTTTCTTTTTTGAAATTCACTCTAAAATTAGAAAGGTTTGTGCATAAAACCACTACGTTGGGATGCTATAGCAAGACACATCCCGACAATCCCTATAATTGCCTTTCATTCATGGGGGTAGGGGGAAAGAATGTGTTGCAGCATTGCTCTGGCACAATTACATAGGGGGTGTTCTATCATTTCGCAAAAAATCTATGGTAAAAACAGTTTTAACTGGAAGTGATGTAAGTGCACTGGCACAATGCTGGTACAATGCCAGGTTCCACCCTTCTTGCTGGGGAGTGTCAGCTGTAACCCGGCAACCCTAACATTAAAGTATGTATCTTGTGTGTGTGTTTTTTTCTGGGTACCATTTCCCACACTTCAGCTTCAGAACTAAATAACACAAAGAACAATACAGAAAGTTTTTGTGTGGAAATAGCTATAATGGGTTAAAAGTGTAATATATTCATTACCATATATGGTAAAGAGCATATGGCAGAATGCCCCCAAAACTTTCAAATTTTCTATATGCTGAGATGTCTACTTCCAACATGTAAATTAGCTTACATCTTATATTATTCTTTCATTGTTTTGCTGAAAAACTGTAATAACTTGTATTATGTTGATACATAATTGAGCTTTAGAATGTTTTTATTGTTTTATTTTTATTTTTAATATGTTGTGAGCAGCCCTGAGCCCTGCATGCAGGAAAGGGCAGGATAAAAATCCAAACAATAAATAAATAAATAAATAAACATATCTGTTCTTGTACACCCCCCCCCCATATTTCATCTTTGAGTGTTTGGATCAAACCTATTCACTGATGTATATGAATTTGTTCATAAACCAGACAAGTGATTATTGTCCAGTTCTTCCCTTTCTAACAAGGGCATTTTGTTGGCTACCTTTAAAAATCTAATGCTTATAATTAACATATTTTCTTAATACATAGATGCTGCAATCTGTATTGGCAAGCTATTTCACTCTGGATCCCAGTAGTCCTTTTTCATTCCCTATTTTAATATACAAGGTTTTAATATATTTTGAATTAAGAGAAAGCTATTTTAAATAGCAATATTATATATTTTTATATAGTAGGTTTTTCGCTTTTACATATTTGTTGCAGTTTGCACCAAAGTTCATATTTGTGTTACAACTATAGAACATCATATTTTTACTGAAACAATCACAGTGAAGTCTCTCTATTCTGCATGTATGTCTACATGGCGGAATTTTTTTTGCAAGATGGAAGGCTAATTAGTGTTTACCCTAAATGTCTAGCTCTACATCTGATATTCAGTAGTTGTGCACCAAGTGGGGAAAATTATACAATAAGAAACTTGAAATTTAATTAGAAGGGGAGCACTCTCAGCAGGCATTGTAATACCTGTTGGCAAATGTGATCCCATTGAGTATTAAGTGCTTTTAGCTCCATCTGCATTTTGGAAGCAAACTCTGGCTCAGCTTCATTCTTCATCTTCTTCCCAATCTCATTAACGCTGTTCAAACTGGGCTGGATTGTCTGGATATCATTTACGAGAGCCTAAAGAGGGCAAATTATACATATTCCATTACAAATCTTCAGTGAATGTAACATTGAAGTCAACAGATTAAGGCTAAAGATACCTAGTAATTCGTAATATCATTCTAAATGCATTTAAAAATAACAACCATATTGTTGGGAATAAAATTATTATATATTAGTATTTGAAATATGGCACACTTTTAAATGTTAATCTCTCCTTATATATAATTGAATAGTGGGTGCCAAAGTTCTAAAATGCACTCCTTTAGTGTATGGACGCTTGAACTGCCACTCAGAAGACGCTGGCTGGGTTGACTGGCTGCTTTGTGCAGTCCCGCCCAGCATTTCAAGGTCTTTTGCATATGGAAGCTGATTGGACTTCACTGCATTCCACACCTCAAACTCACCCCCCTCCCCGCAAGGCAGTTGGAATGTCAGTTGCATATGGAACCTTCAAGGTCTTTTGCATATGGAAGCTGATTGGACTTCACTCCATTCCACACCTCATACTCCCCCCCCCGCAAGGCAGTTGGAATGTCTGGTGGTGTGTAGGTCCCAGGATCATGTTTTAAAAGCTGCCTGGGGAGATGGGGACCTCAGACAGGTTACAGTACCATAGACTCCACCCTCCAACCCAGCTATTTGCTCCTGGGGAACTATTGTTGCCAATCTTGGCCCAGCACCCATCAAACCATTCTCTTCAACCCCCTGCTGTGCAGCACACTTTCCCCTAGGGTTGCCAAACTCCAGGTGGGACCTGGAGATCTCCCACTGCTACAATTGATCTCCAGATGACAGAGATCAGTTTCCCCTGGAGAAAATGGCTGCTTTGGAGGGTAGACCCTATGACATTATACCTGCTGAGTCCTTCCGCCCCCCCCCCCCGCCACCCAATGCTGCCCTCTACCCCCCAAAACTCCAGGTATTTCCCTCCTTAGAGCTGGCAACCCTACATTCCCCTCAATGCCTGTTGGTAGGCAACTAAGCTTGGTCCTGTCACCTACTTTGGCCTTTGGGAGAAAACACATTGGGGCCAGTCCTGATAGGGTTGCCAACTCCAGATGGGAAATTCCTGGAGATTTGAGGGATGGAGCCTGAAGAGGGTGAGGTTGAGGAGGGGTGGGACCTCAGACAGGTACACTGCCATAGACTCCACCCTCCAAACCAGTCAGTCCCACATAGGGAACCATTGTTGCCAATCTCCAGGTGAGGGCTGGAGAGCACTCAGAATTATAACTGCTCTGCAGAAGGGAGGACAGAAGTCAGCTGAAGTCAAAGGGGCAGATAATGGTAGGTTGATGGTTAGCTGGGAAGGAGATGGGGTTGCCAACTACATGCTGACAAATTCCTGGGGATTTGAGGGGTGGAGCCTGGAGAGGGTGGGGTTTGCAGAGGGGTGGGACCTCAGACAGGTAGAATGCCATAGACTACACCCTCCAAACCAGCCACTTTGTCCTGGGTAACAATTGCTGCCAATCTCCAGGTGAGGGCTACAGATCACTCACAATTACAACTGCTCTTCAGGTAGCAGCGATCAGTTCCTCTGGAGAAAACAGTGGCCTCTGTCATTATACCCTGCTGAGGTCACCACAGTAAATTGACACTGTTTGCCCAAAGCCAGAGCACTCCCCCAGAGCCTCTTTCTAGATCTCGTTGTATTGTTTTCACAACGGGCTTTACTGCTAGTTTATTATAAATACCTATACATCACAATGTGCCTATTGCTTGTTATTCTGTAGATTCATGAAAATATATACCAGTTCATATCTAAGAGTTTTAGCTGCCCTATTTCACCCCCCTCCATTTCTTAATTATATTCAGCTCTGCAGGTATAACATATTTCTATTTTTCAATTTACTAGTTTGTCTGTAATAGTAAAGACTAACAAGAAAATATAGAATTTGTGCATGAATTTGTCTCTGATTTCAAAACAACTAAATACAATTCAAGATCTGAAATGTAATAGCTGTTTTGGGATATGTGACATTATTTCTCATGCTATACTAATGATTTACCAAAGAAAAAGTGATTGAAGCATCAAGAAAAAATAAAACAGGAAAAAGACGCTGGGGGGATCATAACTTGTGAGGGGAAAAAATCAGGTAAGTAGAACTGGTTCACATGTGGCCCAAGCTGCATGCTAGACTCCTTTTTCACAGTGGGTAGATCATGTGATAAAGACTAATGCAAAAACCTGTCTCTTGTTAAGTTGAGGAAGGTTGCAAAAGCTGAAATTTTGTTACCATACCATGTCCTAACTTGAAAATATTTACATAGTGTGTGTGAATCAGCTCTTAGGCTATATTACTCTATATTCCCCATGGTTCCTGTTAGTAAACAAGGTTGCCAGGACTCTCACTATAATGGAGGACTTCCTGGCAACCTAGTTTGTTCCAGACCATTGCCTCAAGCACCCGTGGGAGGAATGTGGGCATGTGTTGGCATTACATCACACTGCTGATGTCAATTTCAGTGACAACCAGAAAGGATGTCATGGGATGCTCTAGGATTTGCAATAACATTATGGTTTTACCATAGTGTTTTTGCAAACCCTAGAGTGTTCCAGGACATCAACTCTGATTTTCACTGGAAGTGATGTCAGCATACCAGTGTGATGCCAGCACACCAGTCCCAGCTCCCTAAGTGCCTTAGGGGCTGAAGGCTGCAGCCTGACAACCCTATCAGCAAATTATGTTCCTGAGCACACTCAGAAGCATCTTTTTCCTTAAACATGAGACAGCAATCTAGTGTTAGGATTTAAGAGAGAAGCTTCTGTTCCCAACCCTTCTTGATGGCCTCTACCACCACTGCCAGTTTTTTTGGCCACTGGTGTTTCCTCCCACCTTTGTAAGAATTAGTGTTGGGAAAGGATTAGGTTCTTGAAACTAAATGTGCACACACATGCCATGCCAAGATTTACCATGATTTCAAAGTTGGCATCACTGGCTTCAACAAGGTTATACTAGATTTCAAGGATAACACTGAACAGGTGTAATTTATTGGCTTTTTAATGTAAATCTAGTGCTAGGGATAGTTTCTGAGAAGCTTTTAGACCTTAAGAGACAACCATGAACACAATTTACACAATGGTTATAGATTATTATTAGTTATAAGATTCATGATAATTGCAGACTCTGCTGGGATACTCAGAATAGTTTGCAAATCCTCAATACTTGGAGGTACTTTAAGCCTCTACAGGGATTCTTATAGAACGTGTAGGCTTTGTTAGAAAAACTGTTCTCAGAGTTTACATGTTCATCTAAAGCAGTAAAGCATGCAAGTCATGAGTGAAAATAAGACTTGTAAAATACTTCTTCAGAGTAGAGTGTATACAGTGTGATATACATATAGAAGACTACAGAATTTCAAAGAAAAGTGACACTACTTCCATGACATTTGCCTGGATCCAACAGTGTTCAGACAGAAACATAAATGGATTTAGTTCCACTTGCACAAGATTTTGTGCATCAACTAGCACTTTTTTCTCTGTTTCATAGAGCTCAAAAACTGGTTGCACAATTGGTTCCACCTCTAGCACAAATGACTATTTTGCACTGGATCCATCCCATTATTCTACAATGTCAATAGCCTTAAGATATTATATTTTGCTTGTTGATTACACCAATTATCTCTTATTGGTCTGAAATTGGTGGTGGAAAGTGCCAACAAGTAACAGCTGACTTGTAATGACCCTGTAGGGTTTTCAAGGCAAGAGACATTCAGAGGTGGTTTGCCATTACCTGCCTCCTGCTTTTGCCAGTTAGTAATACAAGTTTCTTCTTTACTCTTGTGTATAGCTTGTCTATATACTTTTTTTTAAAAAAAGAAAAGCTTGTAGTGTAAGTGAAGAGCAAACACACCTGTATTGCATAAGTGCCTGATAGCAAACTTTTTAGACACTTACACTCAAGATTAAAGCAGCTATTTTTTTGTAGGTTTCAGGGCCTTATCTTGATAGATCAGTTTACAGTACAGAGGCAACAAGCAGGAGTAGATTTGCTCTAGCTTAGAGCAGCTATCATGTTGCACAAGATCCTAAAGTAATTTCTTTCTCAAAAGCATGACATTCATCTGAGAAGGTCAAAGTTCTACACAAAAGTACAGTTTTCAGAACTCCATTTTCCTCTCAATTGATTATGATCTTGACAGATAGGTATTGGATGACTATGTTGAGCACCAAAGTCTTTAGGCAAACTTATTAATAATGATCACTAGCAATAGTTTTCCCCAATTCAAGATACCAGATCAATCAAATCAGCAGAGATAAGAAAATAGGCCACTGTGGCCAGGCCTGCCAGCAGCTCACACAACACTATATTTAATTTCAGGAAATTTAAACTTCCAATGAATTTTTTATTTTTATTTTAAAAAAGGTTTTTCTGAAAACCTAAGGAGTACCCCAACTTTGCAGAAAAATCTGTTTGGGGCAAGTGTGACCCTGAACTGCAGGTTTAGCTATTCAGAGCTGTGGCCCACAGATATACAGATACTAAAACACACGCACATACACACACTGCCAGGAAAAGAAGAAAAGCAAGAGGGAGAGAGGGAGTGGGGAAATGATATCTATGTATTTTGAGTGAGTAAAACAAAATCTTTAAAAGCATCTCATTCATTGCAAAAGTGAAAATAATTCATTTGAGGTTCTTCCCCCCCCCCCCCGAAAAAAAGTATACTTTTTCTGGTTAAAAAAACTGGGGGGAAATCTTTAGGAAAAACTGGGGAGAAACTTGATTTTTCAAAAGAAACAAAATCCAAAACTCAGTCTGAACATTTATAGTCTGTAGGGTTGCCAACTCCAGGTCAGTAAATTCCTGGAGATTTGGGTGGATCTTGGGGAAGATGGGGATTAGGGAGGGGAATGGCCTCAGTGGGGTATAATGCCATTGAGTCTTCCATTCATTTTCTCCAGGGGAACTGATCTCTTTAGTCTGGAGATCAGTTGTAATTCTGGGAGATGTCCAGGATATTGGCAACCCTAATACAAGTAATCCTCAAAGGCAACTGATTGTTGCAGTCACAGTAGTCTGGACATCATTAAGGCATGAGGACATCATTAAAGCCAAATCTAAGATAGGAACATCCTGGGTAACCAAGCAACATTGGCTAAAGGTTCCCCCAAAGCTACCACTTGGCAATCCAAAAACAGCAGCATATTCAGGAAGCAGTAGAATAAGAATTTCACAGGGACTCTAACTTCATCCGATGTACAACACCCACATTCAAGTTAGTCATGTTTCCAACCTCAAATATGTCTTGTTTAAACCCTCATTCTATTTAAATGGTTGATTTGCCCCCAACTTTTATTTGATTCCTTCTTGCTTTCAATATGATTATTCTTTTCCAAAGGTTCATAAACTGGAAAAATGTCTTTTTTAAATTTTCATCCTCTAATTCATGCTAGAAGTAATTGCAGCTTCTTAATACTCCAAAAATACTTTTATGCTCGTCAATGATACTGCTAAAATACTGGTCCATTCTCTTATTCCCTTCTTCTTTCTTGACTTCATTACAAAGCTCTTTATTTCCTGGTCTAATAATTTATTTAATCATTCATTAAAATACTTCTATCCCACCTTTCCTTGAGGCTTGGATACAGCAGCTATCTTCGTTGAACTTTGCTGCCTAGCTTGTATTTTCCATTTATATTTTATCCTTGTTGTTTTTTGCCATTCAGAATTGTCATAATCCCTCCTATGACTTTACTTCCTTTCTTGGTGTTTGTTTTAAACTTACTCTTGTTGATAAATATTAAAATTATCATGCTTCATATTACATTCATTTTCTTTCTCCTTCTTGCTTCTCTTTATGTTTTTGCCCCCCCCCTTTCAACTGAGAATGTTGTATTCTTTTTAATTTACAGTACATAAGATACTGTAGATACCTGACGGTGCTACAAGCATGGATGGCTTCAAAAGGGAATTAGATAAGCATATGGAGCAGAGGTCCATCAGTGGCTATTAGCCACAAGGTATAGCTAGGGGCTCTGGGGCAAGTGATGCTCTGTCTTCTTGGTGCTTGGGGGGGGGTCAACAGTGGGAGGGCTTCTAATGTCCTGGCCCCACTGCTGGACCTCCTGATGGCACTGGTATTTCTGGCCACTGTGTGACACAGAGTGTTGGACTGGATGGGCCTTTGGCCTGATCCAACATTGGCGTCTCTTATGTTCTTATGTTCTTATGTACAAACGTATTCAAAAATAAATGTAGTTACAGTATATTCATATTACTCATAAAGCTACTGCAAGAAAAATAAAAAAATCCATTACAGTATAAATGGTATTCTTCCCCAGTAGGAAACCAATTTCAGGCCTAGACACCCAAAAACATAGTCATCCAACCCAAAGGTAGCCAAAACCTATTCCCATGCCAGCCTTTAATAAATACAGATTCAACATTTTGGTCAGTCATACAGGTGGAGGTGATGGTATTCCAGCTGAGATATTCAAAGTCTTAAAAGAAGATGCTGTTAAAGTGCTGCACTCAATATGCCAGCAAATTTGGCAAACGCAACAGTGACCACAGGATTGGAAGAAGGGCAATGCCAAGGAATGTTCAAACTATCGCACAATTTCACTCATTTCACATGCTAGCAAGGTCATAAGATTCTATAAGCTAGGCTTCAGCAGTATGTGGATAGAGAACTGCCAGAAGTACAAGCTATTGTCCATGGGGTCGCGAAGAGTCGGACTCGACTATGCGACTGAACAACAACAAAAAAACAGCAGAAACTCATTAGGATTGGCTACATTAGGGGTGTGTGGCCTTACATGCAAAGGAGTTCCTGCTACCAAAAAGGCCCTGGGTTTTGACAACAAACAAGGTAAACAGAATAAGAAGCAAAAGGTGGGTGTGGCTGGATGACCACACTTCTGGTAACATGGGGGTGCATCCTAATGTGCTAATGAGCTGTGCTGGCAGGGGTGTGGCCTAATATGCTAATGTGTTTCTGGTGTTGGGTGTGGCCTATTATGCTAATGAGTTCCTGCTGGGCTTTTTCTACAAAAAGAGCCCTGGTTCTCAGAAATGCTTCCTGTCCTTCATGCAGGACCAGCCGGAGCTGCCAGCCAGAGAGAGATGATGACTCTCAGCCATTGCATGTGACCGCAGTGGTAGCAGGGGATCATTCAGATCTGTTAGGCAGTGGGCAAGATTTCCTTGGGAGGAAAGTGATGGCGAACCTAAACAGCATGATAAAAAGTAGAGACATCACCCTGCCAACAAAAGTCCGCATGGTCAAAGCAATGGTATTCCCAGTAGTCATGTATGGCTGTGAGAGTTGGACTATAAGGAAGGCCGAGCGCCGAAGAATAGATTCTTTTGAACTATGGTGCTGGAGGAGACTCTTGAGAGTCCCTTGGACTGCAAGAAGAACAAATCAGTCAATCCTCAAAGAAATCAACCCTGACTGTTCCCTGGAAGGCCAGATAATGAAACTGAAGCTCAAATACTTTGGCCACCAAATGAGAAGGGAGCACTCACTGGAGAAGACCCTGATGCTGGGAAACATTGAAGGTCAAAGAAGACGGGGACGGCAAAGAATGAGATGGTTAGACAGTGTCATCGATGCAACGAACATGAAATTGAGCCAACTTCAGAGGACGGCGGAAGACAGGAAGGCCTGGCATGATCTGTTCCATGGTGTCGTGAAGAGCCGGACTCGACTGTGTGACTGAACAACAACAACATAAGAACATAAGAGAAGCCAATGTTGGATCAGGCCAATGGCCCATCTAGTCCAACACTCTGTCATACAGTGGCCAAAAATACCAGGTGCCATCAGGAGGTCCAGCAGTGGGGCCAGGACACTAGAAGCCCTCTCACTGTTGTCTCTCTGGAATGCCTTCCACTGAAAATTAAGAGCTGGACCCAAACTAAATTTTCTAATCACATAAGATATTTCTGTCAGTGGAACAGAATGTTCTCGCCTCTTCTCTCCCACTACAGTCCACTAATATCCCTGAAATACTGCTCTGGTGGGACAAAGGGCACTTAGGCACAGCATGAGATGCAAATTGGGAGTCTGCAGCAGGAAGGAGGAATTGGTGGTAATTACCCCATCTGTTCTCTTAGCAGAAAACATAGTCTGGATCCAACCCTAAGGACTGCCCCTTACTTGTTATATAACACTTGAAGACTTATTTCTTTGTTGATTTAAGGGTTGAAAACTTTGTAATTGTACCTGCACTTATCACAATTAAATATCTACAAAAGTTAATGGTGGAGAAAAAATCAGATAAGTAAATATGGATAAACCAGACTATAGGCTGATAAATATATCCTGAGCTCTGTTCCACTGACAGAAGGATGTCATACCTCCTAGGAACTACATTTATCAGAACATGCTGTGCTCCTTGGACAGTGTGTGCTGAAGTGCCCAGTGGAAAACAAAGACGGCAGAGTCTAGTTCACTCTGGAAAATGAAAAACATTGATACTCTGCCTTTCTGGTTTTATTAGCACCACAAAGCCAGCTAACAGATTAAAAATACAAGATAAAAGCATATCTTAAAAACCATTAACAACAAACAAAAACACATAAAACAATTAAAATCAAAACTAATATACAAACATAAAAAATTAAATGATAGGGCAGAAGGAAGGATTAATGAAAGAATGCCAGACAAAGCAAAAAAAGTCTTCACCCACTGGTGAAAAGCAGGGACAAAAGGGGAGAAATGAGTCTCCCTGTCCGATCCCCCACAGCTATCAGTCCAATGCACGTTTTATGCAAAGTAGTATTTTATTGAAGTCATGATAGAACAGAAGCAAGTTCACTGTTTAGAATACCTGGGTCAAGCTGAGCATGGGATAATGAAACACATTCAAAAAGACAATAACCAATGGACTCGGTTCCCGCTTACGCGGGTGGACTCTCAGGTTCGCGCCCAAAGCCTGAGAAGCAACGTTTGCTATAAAGATAAACAATTAGCACTTCACACGCTCTAACTCATTATAGTCTAAGCCAAGCTTCTTCTTCTCCACACCTGTTGACCTTGCATATAAGCGTACGCTAGCGTTCACAGGAAAGAATGCATGAGACAAGCAGACATGTAGTGCCTATTACACTAGGCATGTGCAGATGCCAACGGAGGGCTGCTGGGTTTTTTTTACTATACCCAGACTTCTATGGCAGCTTGCTGACACTCCCTCAGGCAGAGCCAGAATTTTGGTGCCATGATTCAGAAAGCATTCTCCTGGGTTGCCACCCACCTAATCTCAGAAGGGGGGGGCACCTGAAGCAGGGCTTCAGAGGATAATTGCAGTGGACAGATAGGTTCATAAGGGAGTAGGTGGTCTTTCCAAGCCATATTTAGTTGCTTGTTTCTTTGATTAAAACATTATCAGGCTGTGATCACATGCTCCTTTAGATCTGACATAGGTGTGAATGCCTGATGGATCTAAAAGGAGCGATCAGACAGCAACATCTGGGAAGCGTCTCTCAGTCGTCGGCAACCTGTGCTGCTCCACTGCAGAAGTGGAGTTGAAAGACACTGGGCTGTGATCACATGCTTCTTTAGATTCGACATAAGTGCGAATGCCTGACGATCTAAAAGGAGCGATCAGACAGCACAATCTGGGAAGTGCCCCGCAGTTGTCAGCAACCCGTGCTGCTCCGCCACGGAAGTGGAGTTAAAAGACACCGGGGAAAGTCTGGTAGTAAATGGATTGCTATGGACCACAGATGGACTTCTCCTGTCTGATGGCGCAAGCGTGCATGCATGCCTACGGGATGGTCTGATCAGGCCAACCTAGCTTGGTGCCATTGGTTCCCCCCCCCTTGCAGTATGTACATCATCACATACTCTATAGGGGGGCCTCAGTGTGGAGGTGCAAATCCTCATTTATGCACAAAGGAAACAAATGGCAAAAAACCCCTGACTCACCCGCAGTTGCGTCTGATCACACAATGACGGGCGAAGCCCACAGCTTCAAAGGGCTGTGTGATCTCACAACTGTGTGTCAAACTCCTCTGAAGGAAATAGCCTCACTTCCCCTCTGCTTCAACTGGTGCGTGTGACCACAGCCACCAGAGAAAGTCCGGTGTTATCTGGATAAGGTGGGCCATGCGTGGACTTTCCCCTGTCTGATCACTCAAGCACACTCTCATGCCATCAGGATGGTCTGATCAGGCCATCCTGATGCCATGCCATTCCCCCCCCTTCACAGTATGCACATCATCGCATACTCCATAGGGGGCCCCCAGTGCGGAGGTTCGATTCCTTGTTTATGAGCAAGGAAAAGAAACAACAAAAAAGATTCACCCGCAGTTGCATCTGATCACACAATGATGGGCTGAGCCTGCAGCTTCAAAGGGCTGTGCAATCTCGCAACTGCGTGTCAAATTCCTCCAGAGGAAATAGTCTTGCTTCCCCTCTGCTTCAACTGGTGCATGTGACTACAGCCTTAGCTGCCTTTCTATTCAAGGTGGCTTACAATGTAAATAAAACAACAATGATAAAATAAGACCATAATTTAAAATTGCAAGTAGGACTGCTAACAAATTAAAAACTTTAGTCAAATTCCTTCCTTCAACTACCTCCATGGTGAGGTTGTTCCATAATCATGGGGCTGCCAGCAAAAAGCTCCTGTGTACCCACTAGATTAATTTCTTTGGTCACTGGGACAATCAGGAGGGCCTCTCCATGTGCAGGAACATATGGGAGGAGATGGTCCTTCAGATATCCTGGTCCCAAGTCATGTAAAGCTTTAAAGGACAAAACCAACATATTGAGCTGGGCTTGGGAGCGGTTTGGAAACCAGTGTAATTGCTGTAGTATTGTGGTCACATGCTTCCAATAGATGGCCCTGAGCCACCACAGCTACCTGGTTTTCTAAGATGACTGTTGTGTCAAAGCAGCACTTCCAAACTGCAGACTTGGCTTTTCAAGGGGAGGATAACCTCATCCAAGACGGGAGATCTCAAGTTTGTGGTCTGCCTTCCTACTAACCCAGAGAACCTCTGTCTTATCAGGATTGTTTCATCTTCATCCATCCCATTACTGCCTCCTCCTTAGAGGTTCAGAACATCAATAGCATTCTTGAAATTAGGTGGAAAAGTATAACTGGGTGTCATCCGCAATTGGCGATACCACAGTCCACATAGATATTAAATAGCATGGGGAAATAAGACTGTACCCTTCAGAACCCCACAGATTGAAGGCCATGAGAAAGAACAGAAATCCACCAACATCAACTTCTGAGAACAACCCAGATATGACTCAAGCCACCATAACATGGTGCCCCTTATTCCAGGTTCAGAGAGGCAGATAGTGATGTCTAGCTGCTTTCTCAGCTTCCTCCCCCACAACATGTCACACATTCCTGTAGCTGTTTTTACTTAAGATGTGGGTTGCAAATGGCCAGTAAGGCAATGTTAACAAATAACTGCTGGACTATGTGCTGCTATTACAGGTAATTTCTGTTCTTCCTCTCCCTCCAGTATGATTCACACCAACACCTTTTTTCTTCCCTACAAGGGCTCAGTGCCTAGTGGTTTGGTGGATAAGGGAGGGAAGTAATAAGGTATTGGATATTTATAGCAAGGGATAGCAGAACTCTACTTTAAAACAGTTGTAGTTTCATACACCAAAGCTTTACTGGACTGACAGTATTTCTACAAGAGGGAGGGAGAGAATGATTTCACTTGGGACTTCTCACTAACCAAAAATTCCAGCATACTGAAATAGTTATTGACTTGTCTCTTGGGATACTTCCTTCAACCCCCACAAGTCACTAACCCACTATTTTGCTATTATAACAGAGGATACCTACTGTACTAGCACCTTGAATTGTGTCCAGGATGCATGACATTAAGAGATAGAAGCAGGGAGCTTTCCCCTCCTGCATCCTCCTATCCACACTATTTCCTCATTCCCTCCACCTCCTAGCAGCTCCCATATCATCTCACCTTTCCATGCTTCCGTTTCTCCTTCCCATCCACCAACCAATCTCCTTTTTATCTGTCCCCACCCTTCAGCTTTATTATTTATTTACCTCATTTATACCCCAACTTTCTAACCAGTGGGGACCCAAAGCAGCTTACATCATTTTGCCTCTTCCATTTTATCCTCACAACTACACTGTGAGGTAGATTAGGCTGAAAGAGAATGACTGGCCCAAGGACACCCAGAAAGTTTCAATGGCAGAGTGAATATTTGAACCCACATCTTTCAAATCCTAGTCTGACATTCTAACCACTATACCATACTGCCTGAAAGTTTTCCCTCATTCTCTCCTTTGGATACCTTCTCCATGGGAAAAATTCAGCCAAGTTGCAAACATAATGCAGTAGCAAGTAGCTCAGGTGAGATGTTTGGTGGCCACTGCTGAGCCCAGCTAAATAATACAAATTGTGCAGTAGCTACTGCTGGGTCCAGGGGAGTTATGTGGCATCAGGTTGTCCAACCATGAATCACTCAAAATGGTAGTGAGTTGCCCAGATGAGATGTGCAGTGGCAGGTATCACATAGCACTAAGCCTCAGGTAGTTACTGCAAGACGTGGGTGAGTTGCCCAAGTCACAAGCTAGCAAGTCACTCAGTGGTTGGTGCCAGGCCTGGCCATGATGAATCCTTTCTCCAGGGCAACACAGAGAGAAAGAATAGACTGGGAGGCCAAAACAATGCTGGAAAGGGCACCGTCCTCCTCACCCACCTTTTACTGATAGAGTATCAAGGATTGAAGGCTGGCAATATTATTGCGGTTGCCAAGCAACTCCCCAAATGGCCACTCAGATATTAGAGAAAGTGCCCATTTCTTAAAGCTTCAGGACCCGCTTCTATTCTTATAGATAGATTCATGGAGGATAGGTTTATTAGTGGCTACTAGCCATGGTGGCTGAGGGGAACTACCACATTCAGAGAAACTAAATCTCTAAATCCCAGAGCCAGGGGGCAACATAAGGGAAAGGTCTCAGCTTCTATGCCCTGTTGTTGGCCCTCCAGAGTAATTGGTTGGCCACTGTATGAGACAGGACATCGGACTAGATGGACCATCGGTCTGATCCAGCAGGGCTCTTCTTATGTTATTATTGGGGGAGGGGGTATTAATCCCAAATGTATTTAATTTTAGGTTTCATTCTTTGCTGCAAACCCTGGGGCTTTTCTCAGATCTGTCTTGCTTTTTCTGCCTCCAATTTCTGGATTCAAGTATCCACAGATGGGCCATGTTGAGAATTAAATATAGTGGTAATGTGACCTGAGAACTACATGGGAGGGGACAGAAAGTGGCAGGGGGACAGTTCCCCCTCTTTCTGGGTGCTAGGTTTGTTTATAGCTGCCTCTCAGGTGGCTGACTCATCTACTCCTGCTTCAGCAGCGACTTGCTCAGCAGGAACCCTGCTCAGTAGCCCGAATTGACCAATTCATCGCTATCATTACTGTAGTAAACTGGAAGTAAGTGGAAGTCAGCGCAATTGGTTCCAGTGGAATTGGTTTCAGTGAAATTGGTCCAGATACCATTACTGAGGATATTAAGGTTGCAAAACCATTCTCAAAACTCTAAATGGTATTTCTAAAGATTATAGGGTATCATGGCACAGAAGCTGGAATCATACATTTCAATACTCCCATATTGAACAATTACAGTATACCTAACACTAAACTGACTGAGGTGGGAGATTTTCCAACACTCTTGCAAGCATGCCCAATATGAAGACAATAGGAACCACAATATGAAGACAATAGGATGAAGTATGAAGACAATAGGAAGACAATAGGAACCACAATATGAAGACAATAGGAACCACGATACGTCCCTGACACTGAGTGCAATCTCCTCTGTGAGAAAGTGGAAAGATGATCTCCAGCATTTTTCAGAACTTATGAAGCATCTGAAGGTCCAAGGAGGAAAGAGTAAGTTGTTACATGCCAACAGAAATGGCCAATATGAAGCTGTTGACTTAGTTGCTCTGTCCTAAATGCTGCAGGATATTACAGCGTTCATTATTAAGTTGATTAATAAGCTTTGTTATTTATGTGGTCTTTATCCTTCCTGGTTATCAAGGGAGAGGTAGTCTTAGGTGCAGAAGCACAATGGCCACTAGGTAGCACCATTCATGGAAGCTTCAGGGTTTCAGCAGGAAAATAAATTTCAGTTGCTGTTTCCTTCAACTTGTAGCCTAGTTTCTCTTATTTCTACATGTATACGCACACACTTATATTAAGAAAAACACTAATTTCCATGGTGGGATATTATATGTATGAACAGCTTGTCATGTGGAAGCAGCCCCAGGAAGAAAATTAGAGCAACCGAACAAAGATGGCACTGAGGTAATGGCTTCACTGTATTTGTGGGACTGTCAGCTAACATAAATATTTCATAAATTTCTCAATTCACATTTTTATAAAAAAAATTAGCATGTGTGTGAGAATGTCAAGTTTTAAGAGGCACATAACTTTAAAAAATTACTGCCTTTTCTTGCAATGTCACGACAACTGTTACATTTACAAGAGAATGATAATGGAATTATTAAATGCATTCATTCCATTTTCAGTAAGTTATAAAAATAGGTAAACTAAAATATGTAATAGCTATTTCTCATTAAGTAGTATCTCCTTCCACAACACTATGCCCCAAATGCAAACTGTGGGCAAAAAAAATGCCAGCAGCTAGGTGTCATTCTAATACAAGTACAAAAAAAAAAAGAGATCACATTATAAATATAATTTTTAATAATTCTTGAAGTAACATTTTCTACTTACCAAGGAGGCTAAAGTTTATCCAAGCATGAACCATACTCTTTAAATAAACAGCAAATTGTCACAAAGGGGCAATTAAATGAGAACCTGATAAAGATATGATAGTGAATAGCTCCTCACATGGGGAAAATAAATACATGCAACCTACATTAATATACAGTGAAGTGCAAGTCACAAGCCAAACATTTACGGAGTGCAAAATTCTAAAAAATAAATCGTTCTAATTCCCCAATTTTCTGGTGAATAAATATACCTGGTCATTATTTAAATATATTTATTTTTTGCCATTTAGCACTCAAAACATCTGCACATAGGCTAGACAAAACAAAAAAGTACATCTACATTCTTCCATAGGTATTACAAATCTTCCCTTTTTGATTTTTGTGTTCAAATACAGTAAGCACAAAGATTATCAGAAGACCTCCAGAGCTTCTCTGTGAAAACAAACTCATACTGTTTAAAGTAGATTCAAAGTAGTTTCATTTGAAGAAAGGTAATGGTTTGTAGTAGTTCTTGATATTCACTATTTAGTAAACTTTATCCAGTAAATGTGAGACAGATGTATAAGCGTGTAGCACAAGTCATGACTTACTGCACACTGCTCCAGCTGTTTTTCAAGTGCTTCTGAATCACCAAGGGCAGGCCACTCTTCTCTTAGAAAAACATCCACTTCAGACATCCATTTCTTCAGGGTTTTAGTGTCATTCTGGTTTTGGAAAACAAAAAAACCAAACAAACACCAAATTATATTATGCAAAGTGTTTACTATGTAAATTAATTCAGCATGACACTATGACCAAACAATGAAGAGTAATTTGAAGATTAGTGATACATCTGAAAAAGCTTAAAAAATTAATAATGCAAATAACAAAAATATCTGGCATTATTTTATACCAGCATATATTCTAATAGCCAAGTCGTCCAAATCTGAGGATACTTAAATCCAGTGACTGGAACTGCCTGAGCCCCATGCAAGGTGAGGAAGATAGTGATGCTCAATGAACCCTACATGAGGCAAGGCAGATGGCAGTGCCTGGCCCAGCCGAGCCCTATGTGAGGTGTGGCAAGGGAAGGCAGATGGAGCACCCAGCCCAGCCAAACCTTGCATGAGGCAAGGAGGAGGGTGATACCTGGCTCAGCACAGCTGAGCTCCACATGAGATAAGAGAAGCAGTGCCTGACCCACATGAGATGAGGGAAGCAGCACCTGGCCAGTTGGTTAGGCAGGATGCCTCTTCTTCCCTCTTTCCATTGCCCTTTGGGAGGGAGGGGAAGGGTAATGTGAACTGCCTCTTTCTCTCTCCCTCCCTGATTTAGGGGCGGGGCCCTTTCCTGGGGGGGGAATTCACTCCCATTCCACCCCTACTGACAAGTTTGTTCTGATGGAAAAATGGAGAAAATGAAGTAAAGTGGTTTGAGAATTATGGAGAATAAATAATAAATATAGCTGCAGAGAGGCAGATAAAAGGAGGGTACATGGGTGGATGGGAAGGCGAAAGGTAGAAGGAAGGAGGAAATAGTGTGGGAAAGTCGAGGCAGGAAAATGGCTGCAGTTTGCAAGTCCTTGCAGATTCTTCATTGTGCCACTGGGCCTGCTCTGGCAACTGGTACCACACAGTTGGGCCATAGTTTTCCTGGGCAGAGTACACCAGGGTAGAGTAGGGCAGAAAACTAAACATGGGGAGAAGAAGGCTGGCTGTTAGAATAGAAGGAGAGGCTATGGGGGCTTTCCTTTCCTTTCATTTGTCCAATAAAAGCTCTATGGCTCAGTGCCTTGAGCAATGTAACAATCCAAAATTTCATTTATATTCCTCATATATTTCTCTAAAGACAAAAGGAGTAAAACAATTGTGACCATCTGAGAGTAGGAAGGTGACCATCCTGCTTGGATTAGGATCATACAAATTCACTAACCACAATAGAATAAAACAATATCTTAAGTTATAATATAGAGGACATTCCAATACAATATGAGAGATTGTATCTATTTTAACAAGGGAGCAAGAACAAATTCTGTCAGAGTAGGGAAGATGCAAAAACCAGCCTCTCATAACCCCTGTTGAACGGGCATTCGTTCTAGCAAGAATAAAAGCCCTAAGAAGGCAGGTGAGGTCAGATGACTAGCATAGGAGGGAAGAATCAGGGGCAAGTATTTTGATGAACAAACTCATGGAGCAGGAAGAATAGAACTATTATAATCAATCTGCCTAATCCTTTTTAAAATTGTAATTACTGATTTAGCGAGCCCCACCTTTCTTGATAGATTCTATAGTAAAACCAATAGCTGACAATTTCTTGTCCATGATCCTAAGCCATGATGATTTATAAGAATCCTCCTTCAAAAAGGCCAGATAGCCATTAAAAGAAAAAAGTAGCTTTAGCCACAGATTAAACACAAGTATCCATGCCCTAGCCTTCAATGGTAGCTGACCAAATTCAGTGCGCAAAGCCACACCAGCAACACAGCATGGTATATTTAACAGCTCTCTAAGGAAGCAAAGAAGTGGAAAATCAATAGATTCGGTGACTGCCTTAATGCTTATTGCCACCCCATTTAAAATAGTAGGGATTACCTTTAGATTAAAAACTTGAGTAGTCCCTGGTACATATCTATTTCCCCTTGTTGGAAAGAAACTCAAAATGCCCCCAGTACAGGGTTTGGTTTTGTTTCTCACAGCGCTTTCAAGGGGGCCTTCAAAGAAATGAAATAGTGAGGGAGAAGGAAATTCACCCTGCAAGTCCTTGCGGGTTCCCGATTGTATATTTTAATAGCCAAGTCAGCCAAATCTAAGGCCCTGTTCACATGGAGCATTTGCCCTGTGGAAGGCACGACAGTCGGGCGGATTTTCCGGGTGCGATCACACAGAAACATCTGGGAGGCGTAGCGCACCCATGGCCAACCTGTGGCATGCCGCCGGAGATGCACATTTAAAAGGTACCTGCAACAACCTACTGGCAAATGGTTTGCCACGGGCTGCATACGGACTCCTGCATTGTGATCGCACTAGCGTGCGGCTATTCCCCTGGGTCATCTTCTTTGCTGTGCGCACCAATGGAGGAAGCCCCAGTGTGCTGCCATCGCGTCTGATCACCTAATGATGGATCAGAATGCGACGGCGCAAATAGGCATGCCTCCCCCCCCGTGTTATCTGGCCTATGTGACCGGGGCCTAAGAATACTTGTCTTGAGACTGGAACCATGACTGGAAAAGACAGATCTTTCTACAAACCTGAAAACACCCAAGGATTGCAAAATAAATAAATAAATAAATGATCAAATCTAAAAAATAAAATAAAATGGGCCAGCCAACCTTTTGACAGAAGGGCTGAACTCAACCCACACAAGGCCCACACAAGGTGGAAGAGGTACACAATCATCCTAAAATGAGACAGGGAACATAAAGCCCAGAATGCTGGGCCCCACACAATAGGCAAGATGGTGAAGGTAGTGAATGCTTGGCTCAGCTCACTGAAACCCAGCCAGAAACTTACACCTAGCAGAGCTATGTGCCAGGCATGGCAGATGGCAGTGCCTGGCTGAGCCCCATGTGAGGCAAGGTAGATAACAGTGCCTTCCTCAGCCCAGCCCCATACAAGGTGAAGCAGAGGGTGGAGCCTGGCTGAGCCCTGCACAAGGCAAGGCAAGGCAAGTCACAGGTGACACCTGCACAAAGTAAGGTACAAGGTAGCTCCCAGCCAAGCCCCATGTGAGGTGAGACAGATGGTGGAGCCTGGCCAAGCCCCATGCAAGGCCCATAGTTTTCCTCAGTAGAGGGTGCCAGGAGTAGGGGAAAGTGGAAAACTGAAGATGGTGAAGAGATAAAGGTAGGTTTGTTGGCAGATGGGAAACAGAAGGAGGCGGGAAAGGGGGGAGGCTAGAGGAACTTTCAAGGAAGAGAAAGAACAAATAATGGGGGGAAGGGAAATAAAATTTACCCCACAAATTCTGATAGGTTCCTGCTTATCTCTCCTTATATATAATTGTGTTTTGGTCATGGATGCTCCTGAACATTCCGCACGCTCCCAAATCAGTTGGGTCCCTGATCTGTCACTCAGAGGGTCTCCCTTTCCACTGGCTGCATAGCCTATGTCCTGCCTCCAACACCTCCAACATTCTAAATAGTTTGCTGTTCCTCTCCCCCCCATAGTCAGTCAGAACACAAAGGTCATTTGCATAAGCAGCCTGATTGGTCTTTCCCTCTAACATTCTAAGTTTGCTGTTGCGAGTCACTGAATGTGTCCTGAGGTGAAATACATATCCAAGTCTCCCGGGGGGACCGGGAGATCTCCCAGAAATCACCATGTTCCCCAGCCACAGCATATCATTTCCCCTACAGAAAATTTCCCAGCTATTACAACTGATGTCCAGATGACCAAGATCAGTTCTCCTGGAGACAATGGCTGCTTTGGGCAGTGGACTCTATGGCATTATACCCTACTGGGGTCCTTCTCCACCCCAAACCCTGCCCTCCCCAGGCTCTACCCCTCAAATCTACATGTATTTCCCAACCCAGAGTTGGCAACCATGTAATTGGCTATGGAACCACTTTCCAGACCCTTGGAACCCAGAAGACATGGCACAGGAGGAGGTGGTTTTCTACCTTAGCTGCCATGGCATAGCTCCAAATTAACATAAGCCAACCTCCAGGCGGCACCTGGAGATCTCCAGCTATTACATCTGATGTCCAGATGACCAAGATCAGTTCTCCTGGAGACAATGGCTGCTTTGGGCAGTGGACCCTATGGCATTATACCCTTCTGAGGTCCCTCTCCACCCCAAACCCTGCCATCCCCAGGCTCTACCCCTCAAATCTACAGGTATTTCCTAACCCAGAGTTGGCAACCCTGTAACTGGCTATGGAACCACTTTCCAGGCTCTTGGAACCCAGAAAACATAGCACAGGAGGAGGTGGTTTTCTACCTTAGCTGCCACTGCATAGCCCCAAATCAACATAAATCAGGGGTGGAGAAAACCATACCTGTTACCATGAGTTTGTCCTCCCATACTACCCACTTAGGGTAGCAAAATGACTTGAGACTGCCCTGCCTTATAGCTAAGCAGAAGGAAATAAACATGGCTTGCCTCCCTCTATTTTCCCCTTCCCTCTGCCGCCCCACCAGCCACAGCCAGGACACTCACCTGGAGCTTCCTTCTAGAGCTCATTGTATTTCTTCCCACAATGGGCCATACACTTAGTATATTCTAATACCCAAGTCAGCCAAATCTGAGAATACTTAAATCAAGAGACTGGACCCATGAATGGACAAGACAGATCTTTCTACAAACCCACCCACCCCCAAATAATATGAAATCCAAAGGAAAAATGTATTAAGGGATTAAAAAACACCCCAAATGATCAAAGCAGCACCTGTAGCTTTAAGAAACATCCCCCATTGGTTGGTAGGCAACCACAACAGGCTTGGTTTCAGGCAGGGAAAGGGGGAAGGCCTTCTCCAGGGAAAACCTATGGCCTTGTATGCAGAAGGTCCCAGGTTCAATCCTCAGCATTTCCAGTAAAAAAGACCAGGCAGTAGGTGATGTGAAAGACCTGTGTCTGAGACCCTGGAGAGCCGCTGCCAGTCTGAGTAGACAATACTGACCTTGATGGACCGATGGTCTGATTCAGTATACCACAGCTTCATGTGTGTGATATTTTGGCCTTTGAGGGAAATACTCATTGGGCCAGGCACAGCAAAGATGCAGAGGGAGACGCTGCCAACCAACTTACCTACCAGCAGCCCTTCCCCCAAAGTTCCAGTGTGTTGTAGTAGTTAGTTTCAGACTAGGACCTTAAATTGCCATTGCATTCTTGAAACTCACTAGGTGACCTTGAGCCAGATACAAATTCTCAGTCTAATTTACCTCACAGGCAGGGAGGAAAGGCCATTGAGAGCACCTGAATGCTTCCTGATGGGCTGCACTCCCACCTGGGCCACCAACCCTCTAACAGATGAGCTAAGCCTCATTCACCCAAGCCCCACACAAGGTGGCAGAGGTGGCACCAAGGCAGAGGAGACAAAGCCCATCCCAGGGGCCCTATATGAGAGGCAACATAGGGGAGGTGGTGACATCTGGCTTAGCCCACTTGGGGCAAAGCAGACACTGGCACCCAGACAACCCCTGTGCAAGGAGGCCCAGACTTTGGCACCCATCCTGCCCAAGTCCCACATGTGGTAAGTCAGACCATTGGAGGTCATGACCATAGGAGGTATTCATTTTATGTAACATATCACACTGGGTATATATAGCTGTCTATTTATGGTCTCAGGAGGGAAGGTGACATGGTATAGCCCTATCTTGTCAGAGGGTTGGTACTTGGATGGGAGACCACTAAGAAAGATGCTGTAGGGGAAGGCAATTGCAGACCACCTTTGCTTCTCATTTGCCTTGAAAGTGGCTCACTGGAATCTCCATAAATTGGCTGTGACCTGATGGCACTTCACATACATTTATAGGCTCATTAACTTCAGCTGAACCAGTAAGGAACACAATGAAATGATTAAACCTATATGGCCCACTGGGACAAACAGGACCTCAATTAACCGCTATGTTATTAAGAACAAACAAGGGGGAGGGGAAGGAACCACAGCTAACCTGAAATTGTTGCAATTTAGTCATTTGCTCCTCAAGTTTTTGGCAATTCTCCACCAGTTGAGCTGATAAGTTCTTCCAACGGCCAACAATTCCTTCAATTTCTGATCTATATTTTTTACTAACTTCTAAAGGAGCTTTCCTATACATCTCTTCCATAGTTGTGCTTAAATAGTTGAGTCCATCTTGTTGCTGTTGCAAGGAACTTTGTAAAGCCTAGAAAATGAAAAATATTACATTTAATATCGAGTTCAAACTGAAAACTACCTTGGTGAACATCCAGAAATCTGTCAGTATATCATCTATGAGAACGTACATTATATCTATAATTGATCATCAGTCTTGTTACATTCTCTGTACTTGCCTTTAGTTCCCTGAGCCTTTGCTCCATGATTTCATAGTCTGTAACAGTAACCTGAGGTATGGAGAGTTTGGCTTCTGACTGTTGTATCCACAAGAGGACAGTGTTCATGGTTTCCTTATACTGCACTGGTGGTAAACTATCAAAAGCTGCATGAGAAGAGAGAAAAGCAGATAAACTCAAACATTTTTTTATTATGAAGTATTTGTTTATGTAGAATGATAAGGTTTTTCTTATCTGTTTTACAAGGACAGCAAAAGCTGACAATGTTTCCTGTTATCCATTTACTACAGCTATAGGAATCACTTCAAACTTGGACCTGGGAAACCACTAGCTCTCTGACCCATAGTCCTCTGGCTTTGAATGCTGCATTACATGTAGGCTGCTACTGTACTTTTCTGAACTTGCTTCTGGAGCTCTCTAGTAGCATGCTTTGGTGGTTATTATTTGGTAGGCCAGATCCAGAAGGTGGTGCTGGGGGAATGCTGCTTAGCTCTGTGGTTTTTATGTTGTGGGGTACTGCAGGGGTCCATCTGACCCCCATGCTGCTTAGCATTCACATGAAGTTGATAGAAGCTGTTAAGTTGGCTACTTAACAAAGGAGTCAGAGAGTGATTCAGCAAAAGATCAGCTTTATTCAGCAACGCGTAACACAACTCCAAGAGATCAACTCGAATAGCCAGAACAGCTTTAGCATTGAAGCTGTTCTTCTTTTAAACTCTCCCGGCTAATATAGCCACGCCCTATTATACAATAACAACCAATCAGATTGTGACAATAAAGACCAATCACAAGCATTCCCTCTCATGGAACTGGATGGTAGGTGATTGGATAGTTCTTCCTGGGCTACCAATTTAAGGATAAAAAAGAAAAGATTGACTCTATTTTCAAAGTGCGGGAGTTTCTGTGACTGCAACTGGGAGAGTCTGGTGAGGATGGCAAAGAAGATGGAGACAGTAAAGCTAGTGATATAGCTACTTCCTCTAACTCTACTTCCGACAAGGACTCTGCTTCCGAGAAGGGGGCAGCGGCCCCCAAACGCGATTACCAACTGAGGATTAGAAAGGATAAAATAAAATGGCTGAAGAACTCTGAATTGTGCCTTGTAAGCATTTATCAAATGTTGATGCTCTTGTGATTTTCTTTAAACAGTGAAATTAATAACTACAAAGATAAATAATATAGCTTAAATGACCATGTTCAATGTAATGATAGCACTGTAGACTAAAACAAGCTGTTGTAATAATCTCCTATACTTGGGTTTTTAGTGGTTTTCTTTCCTTTCTCCCTTAGATGTAGTTTTCCCCTCGCTTTTTTGTTGTTGTAGTTTATAGAAAATGCAATAAAAAAATCCCCTTCGGGGGGCCAAAAAAAAAAAGAATTTGCCTTGCAATGCTGTTATTTGATCCAGCAGGGGTCGCAATGCTTCCGTTAGCATCTTTTGTAGCTCTGCAGTTGTGTTCTGTCTAGGGGCAAGACTCACTGGTCCAGCAGGTCCGACAGGAAGTTTTGGTTTAACTTGTTTTTTCTTCTCATAACCTTCCTCATGGGCACCATTTTTAGAGATTGTTTACTTTTTATAAAAGTTATCACAGTCTCTGATACTCCTTAATATGCTTGGTAAGTTCTTAAATGCTTATTAATTCAGTCTATCTTGCTTCAGTCGTTCACCCCCATTGTCATTGTAGCATAAAATCGCTTAGCTTTTCTTATTGGGGGAGAGTCCTCCCCAGGGGCACTCAAGGAAGTGATGGTCTGCCCTCTCTCTAAAAAACCATCTCTGGACCCGGCTTTATTGACAAACTATTGGCTGGTTTCTAATTTGCCCTATCTGGGCAAATTAATTGAGAGGGCGGTGGTGTTACAGTTGCAGGGCTTTATAGATGACACTTCAATGTTAGATCCCTTCCAGTCCAGCTTTTGCCCAGGCCATGGGATGGAGACGGCACTGGTCACCCTCACGGATTACCTCCAGAGACATCTGGATCAGGAAGGGTCGGCAGTGCTGTTGTTGTGTACCACCTTGGCTACAGGCCTGTCTTAGAGTGTAAGAGCAGTCTAGGGTGGCGTATTGCTAGGGTTGCCAAATACCTTTTGTTCTGCAGCAGGGGGCTCCCAGACGGCGTCTTGAGCGTGCGCGCCGCATGTTTTCCCCTTAGATGGCTGTGGCCCCGCCCCCAGCGTGCCCGGCGTCAGCACGTCACATCTTGCTGACGTGCACGCCGGGGTGGGGTTCCCCCCGGGGCCCGATTCCGCAGCGGCGGAAATCGGGCCTCCAAAGCGGGGGGAAATCTGCCCCCCAGGGGGAATTGGCAGCCCTACGTATTGCGTAAGGCAGTACCCAGTTCATGTTTTAATAACGGGTATTCATTTTGCCCTTCCTGGCAATTGGAGCAAATGGTTATCTATTACAATGTTCCCTCTAAACCATGTAGTCTTGTGAGCAAAAATCCTATTCCATGAGCCAAAAAAGCTACTAGCATAAAACCTGCAAGCAAGCCTACATTAATTTTTTTCCAGTTTTCAGACATACAAACCTTACCATTATCATATAAACTATTATCATTATAAACTACAAGAAACTTGTGGGAGTGGCTATCTCATTCCCCCTACCTCTGCTTCTTCCTCCCTACTCCTCTCACACTCATTCTCCTTCCTGCTACCCCTTTTCTCTCTCTCTTTCTCTCCCTCTCCCCCTCCCCTCCATACCTGTCACTTCCTTTCTGCCCCCACCCCATTACTCTTTCTACCCCTGCCATTCTCCCGGCCTCCTATCTACTTCCTCCCCCCCCTCACAGCAGCAGTGGCAGCAGCCGCTCTCCAGGAATCACAGTGGATTGCCCAAATAGAGAGATCAGTTCCTCTTAGGGTTGTCAGCTCCAGGTTGGGAAATTCCTGGAGATTTGGGGCTGGAGCTTTGGGAGGATGAGGTTTGAGCTTGGAAGTGACCTCAGCAGGGCATAATACCATAAAATCCACCCTTTGAAGCAACCATTTTATCTGGTGAAACAAATATCTGTCATCTGGAGATCAGTTGTAATTCCAGTAGATCTCCAGCCCTCACTTGGGGGTTGGCAATGTTAGTTCCCCTGGAAGAAATGACTGCTTCAGAGGGTGGAGTTTATGGAATTATATCTGTCTGAAGTCCCTCCCTGCCTCAATCCTTACCATCCCCAGGCTCCACCCCTCAAATATCCAGGAATTTTCCAACCTGGAGTTGGCATCCCTATCTCCAACCTACCTTTATCTGCCCCTCTTCTCTGTCTTCAGCTTTCCATCTCCTTTCCCCCTGCAGCCTCTACCGAGGAAAACTGTGGTCTTTCTCCACAGGGGGGACTAAAGCAGTTTACATTATTCTCTCCTCCTTTTTATATACACAACAACCCTATGAGGTAGGTTAGGCTGAAAGTATGTAACTGGTTCAAAATCACCAGTGAGCTTCCACAGCAAGATGGGGATCTAAACCTGGGTCTCACAGACCCTACCCTGAAGCTCTGACCATTACACTACACTGACTTTCATAGGGTGGCTGCTGTTGAACAGTAGCAAGCAGCCAGGCCTAGTTGAATCATGCAAGTCAGGTGGTATCAAGTCACCCAGAGGATGTTGCTAGGCCTAGGTTTGCCAGCCTCCAGGTGGGACCTGGAGATCCCCCAGAATTACAACTGAACTCCAGACAACAGAGATCTTTCTCCCTGGAGAAAATGGGTAGCCTCTGTGGCATTATATCCAGCTGAAGCCTCTCCCCTCCCCAAAATCTGCACTCCTCAGACTTCACCACAGAATCTCCAGGATTTTCTCAACCTGGAGCAGGGGAGGGGTGGCTAGGTTGGGCCAAACAGCTCCTGTGATCACACCCTCTCTCTCTGTGTGTGTGTCTCACTGTCGATGTGGTGGGACCTAGAATAGATCCCTGTAGTGGCCATTTCAAAATGTATTGGGGGGAGGGATTTAACCCTCCCTAAGGTTGTTTTTTTAACTTTTTGGGTTTTTCTGCAGACCCATGGAGTCCCCTGACTGTAGAAATACCTGTTGGGGGAGAGTGTGCCCCCAATCTTCAGAAATAAGTATCCACATGCAGAGGGGACTGTTGAGAATTAGATATATAGATTATCTTCAATAATGAGACATTGGAAGGGCAGCTTGAATGTGTGCTTCAATTTAAACAAAATACGTGAAAACAGAATAAAGTCAAATTTCATTACATAGAACAGCCTGTGCAAAACAACAGACCTATAGTAAAAGCACTACAGAAAAGATACAATATAATATGTCAATCAGTACATGTTATACCTAGATGGCAAGCGTGGAGACTGGTACCTGCCGTTTGTTGTGACAACAACAGGTACAACAATCTGAGACACCTTTGTGTTTAGCAGGGACATATTCACTTCTAAAAAACTACCAGAAACATCCAGTGCAGAACACCTATTTTGACTTTTTGACCTATGGCCTCTAGACGAAAAGAAGCACTTGCCTACCTCTGAAAACCATGTGTATCTCCCTGAATCACAGTGCTGGCCTGCACCAAATGCTGTAACACATCTCTCCCTCACACATACAAAGTAACCCGAAATCACTCCCAGTACCTCATTCTGTTCAATATTCACCTGTGCACAACTAGAGACTCTGAAATTCACCTACAAGTTCATCTGCCCTAGACAGCCAACATTAACCTTGTCATGCAGAAGGTCTCAGATTCAGTCCCCACCATTTCTAGTTAAAAGATCTTGTAGGAGGTGATGTGAAAGTCCTCTGCCTGGGACCCTGAAGAGCAGCTGCCAGCCTGAGTAGACAGTACTAGGTTTGATGGACCAAGGGTCTGATTTAGTATATGTCAACTTTGATGTGTTCATGTGTGTGTGTAACACTCTGACCTCTGCAAAGGGTCACTGAATAAATGTTGTTGTTAGTTTGTTTAAATCAATATTAACTCTATTGTTTATAAGAAGGCAAGAGGAACATTAGATCAGGTCCTAGAATCATTTTTGGTATATTTTCCCCATTACATCCGGCAACAATCTGAAATGCATAGTACACCATAGTGGAAACTGGGTAAATTATACTACATGTTAGAATTGGAAGACCTTGTCCTGGGGCTTGCATTTTTGGAGGGCCCCTTCACTTTCCGGAGGCATGCGAATTGCCTTCCCTTCACTCCTGGAGGTGTGTCACTGCTGTGGTGTGACTCAGGGATGGAAGGAGAGGCACTTAAAAATCACACACACCCCTTCATTCTGTAGTAGCGCTGTCTTGGTGGCATGCCTCTACAAGTGATGGGGCAGCAAAATCCTTGTGCCATCATAGGAAAGAGGCCTTGTGGGTGCCATCATTCTCCTTTATAGGGTTCTGCTGAGCAGGAGGGTGGGGCCACCCTGGGAAAGGAAGCACCCTTGTGCTGAGCTAAAAAGTTCTGCCCTGAGGGATAAAAACCTATACAATAGACTTAAAAGATCCTCTAGGACCCAGGTCTGAGTCCTACACATGTGGGGATGTTTTGAAAACTGTCTGGAAAATTGAATTGGTCCAAAATGTGGCAGGAGGTTAGTACTGGGGACTGAATACAGAGACTGTATCACTCCTGTGCTGAAAGATATACACTGGCATAGTGGTTATGTGCACAGACTCTAATCTCGGAGAACCGGGTTTGATTCCCCACTCCTCCACTTGCACCTGGCTGGATGACCTTGGGCAAGCCGTAATTCTGATAAGAGCTGTTCTTGAAAAAGAGCAGTTTCTGTCAAGAGCTCTCTCAGCCTCACCTACCTCACAGGGTGTCTGTTGTGGGGAGGGAAAGGGAAAGGAGTTTGTAAGCCGCTCTGAGACACGTTTGGGTTGTGAAGGGCGGGGTATAAATCCAATCTCTTCTTCTCTTTTTCTTCTTCTTACTGGGTATAATACAAAGTGCGCGCGCCACGACCATGTCACCCAGAAGTGACGCGACCACGCTGGGCATGCTGGGGGCGGGGCCATGACAATCCGAGGGAAAACCATAGAGTTTTCCCTCGGATGACCATGGCCCCGCCTCTGGGGCGGGGGTTTCCCCGCCCCCCAGGGGGACTTGTCAAGCCTAAAGAGAGGAGTGGGGGGAACTGAGGCAATAACTACCTTTCCTGAAGACATCCATGAAGAAGGAGATGGTGAAATGACCAGTGCTTCCTGGAGAGGAAGAACCCCGTATACTGGGGGTGCATTAGAGCTGCCAAGTCCCCCCGGGGGGCCGGGGAAACCCCCGCCCCAGAGACCCGTTCCCCGCCGCCGGTGGATCAGACCCCGGGGGGAACCCCGCCCCGACATGCACGTCACCAGGAAGTGACATTAGGATGCCGAGCACACTGGGGGCGGGGCCACGACCATCAAAGGAAAAACTCTATGGTTTTCCCTCTGAGGGTCATGGCCCCACCCCCAGCGTGCCCGGTGTCCTAATGTCACTTCCGGGTGTCCCCCACTACGGCGACTGCAACGACTTGGCAACCCTATGGTGCATGTTGGTAGGTACCCAGGAGAACACGAACACAGCAATGGGGCTGCACTAGGCTAGTTATACCCAAAAATGTGTCCAGAGGCCTTGCTAATATGTGGGGTCCCTCAGAACAAAGCATTGATGAGATTAATCAGGGATAAAACAATGTAGTGTAGAAATGCTGTATAGAGTTCCCAGGAGTGGACATATAGTTTCAAGGACCCATAGGTCTGAACTCTGCTGGCCTGGGAGAGGGGCAGTGGCTCAGGGGAACCCAGATTTGGTTCTTGACAAAAACTTTCACCTTGAATCCAACATAGTTTGTGCAGTGAAAGCACCATTTAAAAGGTAGCGTTTTTGAGTATGGTCCCATAAGTACCGACTTGAGTGTTTAACAGTCAGCAATACCAACTGAGGCTGCTGAAGGAACTACAGGTGGCTCAATTGCATTCTATTATCTTCTAGAGGAGCCCAAGAATGTGATTTCTGAGTCATTATACCTGAGGCTGTTTAATGTTATTGTCCATAGCAATTCATTACTGCATTTTGCAAGTTGCTCTTGAGAATTTTTGAATTTGAAATGTGATTAATGAATGTAATAAATAAGTAAATAAGGTAGGGGTTCAGACTGCTTCATCCTTAAAAACTCCTTTTCCAGGTCATGCATGGTAACTTCAAGTTTTGCCTTGTAGGGGCACCATTACAAGATAATGGCAATCCCTCAAAATAACATTTCATAAGAGTACTTTATTAGGTGAAAACTGAGTGGCGAAGGTCACCTAAACAGAATACAACAAAATAACTAAAGATTATTGTTTAAACCTTTATACATGCTTTTCTCCACAACTGGAATCCAAAGCAGCTCGCAACATAATTCTTCCATCCTCCATTTTTATCCTCACAACAACCACTTTGTGAGGTAGGTTAGACTGAGAGAGGATCACTGGCCTAAGGTCACCCAGTAAGCTCCCTTGGCAGAGTGGGGATTTAAACTTGGGTCTCCCAGATGCTATGCTGGGTGTCACAGGAATATATCAAGAGCACAAAGAAACTGATTGCAGGAACATGAACAGAGGCATGCAAACCACTCATAAGTGGAAGACATCAGCATGTTGACTAAAATTTATTATGAACTATGATACAAAAATGGATTTAGAATGAACTGGCCAAAGAAGACTGTTTCATATTTGCATATCTCCTGTTATTTAGAACTTCTGTCTATCTTTAAAGCTACCACTACTGGAAGTGCCAATAACCTTTTTATGGTTCCTGTTATTGTACGGAGCATGTCTGTAAAAAGAAAATGTTCTTTTAAGGACATCTGTTAAATGCTTAGATTAGAACATTAGCATAGAAAAAAAATAAAAGTTACATTTTATTGAACTGCCCCCATTAGAATGGCATTACAGATGCCTCTAAATAGGTTAACATCTGTGGAAGCTTGAGAAACATACTAGCGGATAAAATAAACATCCATTCAAATTGACTGGAATTTTGCCATTCACTTCAGTACGATGTGGCTTGCATATAAGTGAAGTTATTACCTTCTGTCTTCAATAGTATTTAGAATACAGAAACTGATACCAGTAATTATAAATAACTTATTTTCTGACATTTACAGTACAATATTAATTATAAAGCATAGTGTCAGTCACTTCTCTGTGTACCCATAGAAGGCAGATCCATAGCTATTTTTACTGTGTCACAAAATTAGTTCTGTAAAATGGACTTTTCACAGAATGTTCTTAAGGACCAGCTACTTTCTTTGTTGAATAGTAGCAGATGCCATAAACATATATTTAATGTTGCAAAAGTCAGATAATCAATGAGTATGGTGTCAAAACCATCTAGTCTTGGTGTTAGAGAATAAGCTTGCTATTTGCTTTATGGACTATTTATTGCTACACACAATGGACTGTGAACACACACATATAGGCTCAGAACGCTGTACACTTTAGGTCACCCGTTGTGATGCTACACATAGAAGGTGCCTGTACATACCTTACATGTAAATAAGGTTTCAGCTACACAATTGCCAAGCCTGGTGAAGAAGCACAAACCTCCATTATTGAGAAACAACAACCTCGAGAGGAGACAGCCCCCATTGCAGAACTACTTGTAGTCACGTACTACCCATCGCCTGTTTTGTTCCTGCATTGGTATTTCCTGCCATATGGACATTTGGTTATCAATAGAATGGCCAGCTTCATCAGCACTACAATGGAGCATCTTGACGCCTAGGTTTTCACACCTGTCCAGATGCCAAACTCTGAGTAAGGTTTTAGGTTACAATATTGGCCACCCCTTCAGGTAACCTCCCCTTCCCATAGGCAACCAATGGGATTGTTTTGGGGACGGACTAACAGGTAGGTGGGCCAAGAGGTTGGCAAAGTTACCACCCATCTCTTGGACCCCCTATAAAAGGAGGGAACCAGTCACCTGACTCCTCCTAGCTAGCATTCCCCCCAAGACGACCGCTGTCTGCTTTAACCCCTCTTAAGCCCCACTTGCTATCCCCAACCCTTTCTTCTACTGCCCACACATTCCGACTGGTTCTGGTCGTGTGTGAATTCCTTAGTTTTCCATTTCTTCCCATCCATTCTTCATTGAAACAACCAAGCTGCAAGACAGATAAGTATCGCCCATCATCACCCCTACCTGCTAATGCAACCGTGCTTATTTCCTACTGTAATTATTAGAAACTTGATTGAATGTGTGAGTGCATCAGTATTGTTTGTATGAGATATACTTTTAAGTAAAAGACATCTGTTTTAACCACAACGGCCTCGAATCCTTTACTGGTAACCCTTGGTGGGAACAGGACCTTGGTATAAATGGGCAAGAATCCATTTATAAATTGCCAATTGCTGTAAATAAAGCAATTCGGCTAACATTGGGCCTACAACCATGGATTTATACAGAACATTTTTCTGCTGATGAGACTTGCAGAGGTATGCTTGAAACACACTCCAGGCTCAAAAAAAAGGTGTCTAAAAACACACTGTTTTAATTTTTTGATATCCCAGATGCCCTTAAATGAGCTCTGGAAAGTTTTGTCAACCTTCAGTCTCACCCAGCCATTCTTATTCCTTTAACTGTCTTTATTTTCTAAGGATTCATACATAGGCTACATTCACATGCAAGAAAAAGCCAGCCTTAGAAATCCTTAGCATCACAATAGACCCTCCTCCTCTGTAATGGATGGGCAAACATCTTGGCCCGTTCTGTCAGGCACCAGTCCACTGCATGCCTCCTTGGTGAGTCTGCAGAGCAGCTAATAACCAGTCAGGGCCCATGGATGGCTGAGGAAGCAAGATGGGAGATGGGAGTAGGGTTGTGCTTGTGGATATATCATTCCCGAATATATATCCAAAAAACTACCTCATCAGTATATTCCAGATATATTTGGGTCTCCAGATGGTATCTGAGATTTTCTAGTATTTAAAACTCTGGCCTTCACACCCTCCCTGTGCTCAGAAGCCTCCCCTTGTCCCTTTCTCCTGTTTATTTCTAATGCATTTTTTTTTCCTTTTGGGTATTAAGCTGCTTTAGCTGCCCACTGGAGAGAAAAGCAGGATGCAAATAATTTAATAACTTTTCTCCTTTCCTGAAATTCTAGATTGTGGCAGCATATGAGGTTTTTTTATAAGTACATATAGGAAATTATCTGCAACCAACCCCTAAATTTTTAAAAAATCCTTTTAATAAAGATACAACAAATATCACAAAATACCCATAAAACCATAATTTTGTCATTACTAATATAACAAAAGACAAAACATGTTCTGATAATCTGTCTTCATCAGACATTTTTAGTAACCATAGTACAATTATTCATTCTCTAGATGTTTCAGTAAGGGTGCTTGCAAAATTCTTATAAGCTACCACAGTAATAAAATATTCTTGCAAAACTTGTATGCCATTACTATTAAATAAGCTATCAGTTTGGTTAGTAGTAAAAAAAAACCACCCTCCTGACTCAGAAGAAACAAATTCACAAGGTTCAAAAATCCAGCGGAATGTTCATACGTTGCTAAAAATAACTATTTTTAAAAATGTTTGTTTTGTGTAACACGCATAAGAACATAAGATGACTGAGCCAAGCCAGAAACGTTTCCACCGGGCAGTTACGGCGTGTGCAATTTAAATGAATTATATGTTGTCTTCCCTATCCCCTATGAAACATTGTTAGTCCCCTGTCTAAAGAGTAACTGTAAATCACTTTGAGCCCACTTGTGGGGAAAGCGATTAATAAATCAAAAACATTATTATTATTATTATTATTATTATTATTATTATTATTATTATTATTATTATTATTATTATTATTATTATTATTGGAACTTACTGGATTAGACCAGTGGTCTATGTAGTCCACCATTCTGATCAACCCTTCGACTAATCAGTTGTCCTAGAGGGCAAACAGGGCACAGAGCCCTAGGCTCTTCCTTGTTGCTGTCTCCCAACACTGGTATTCAGAGAGTTGCTGTGTCTGCATATGAAAGCAGACAGCTGATCAGTCCATTTATCACTGATAATATCAGTGGTCTGATCAAGCCACTTCATCATACCACTAATGAAGTCAGCTTATCACAACATCCATTTTTGTTTGCGGCTCAAGCTTTTAGGTGGGGAGGGAGAGATCCTGCCGTTACGTATCTCTAACCCAGTGTAACAAAACCAGACACACACCAAATCTAAATAATTTGTGGAATAAAATGGTGACAACCTTATTGGTTACAGCTGTAAGAAGCATTGGCACAGCATGGGTTCTCTGGATCCAAAGCATCGGCTGGCCCATGCCAGTCAATGTACCCCATCACACCCAGCCCACTGGCTTGGATGGAGAACTGCAGAATGGCAGGTTGCAGGACTGACACAGATGACTGTCCTTCACTGGTTTCCCCTGCCATCTGTTTGTGAGGGCAAACACTGGTAGTCCCAGAGCAGACTTGCTCCCCTAAGCCCTCATGCCAAGACCCCTTAAGAGAGTCCCCATATCCAGGAAATGGCACACAGGCCGATTTTCGTAAATGGATCCAGCCCCATGTTGTTACTGCAAAAAGTTGTGACTAGAAATAGAGGATATAAAACAACAGACAAAATCATTTGGCTAACAACAACAAAGAACAACATTCAAATTGCATTGTCCCCAAACCGCTATACACGCATCACACTGCTATCATCTGAAGGCTCACTCTCTAGGGTGGGATGAGCGGACAACAGCTCCACGGTCAGACAAAGGATGGGACAGAAAACAAGCTGCCAGCCCCCCTTCCCCTGTGACAACCCATCCCCAGTTAGATCCCAGTGATTGGTCCCTTGGGGGAAGCAGAAAGACCAATTTTCCCGCTGCTTGTGCCCTGCCCCCCCAGCATCCAGTTGAATCTCCTCCCTTGCTGGTGCCACAAAAGTTGGGCCATGGATAAGTCGGGCCCTCTCCACTTTGTTTTACTGTTATCGGAGTTCTATATTTGGATTATTTGTGTATTTGATGCATATTTATTAAATAAGGTTTTTTTTAACTTTTGTTTTTATTAAGACAGGAAGTTTATTTTTCAAATATATACCTCAGCCTTTTGGGCTATTGTGATTTTTTAAGCATGACAAGCTATGATTGGAAACCAATCTGGTACCAGCTATTTGAGGTAATATCTCCTGGATTCCAGGAGAACAACTGTTCTTTATTGACTGCCCAAGAGACAGGCTTGGTTGTAAAGGGATAGACCAATATGAAAATAGAAGGAAAAAAGTACTCCAGCTGCCTCTTAAATGGTTAGCATGCCATTCTTAATATATTCAGCCTACGTTACAACCAGGAAGGTAGAAAGAAAATAATTCACCTGGAAGTTTTCCATCTCTAAGCTATTTCCATTTTTTTCCTGTCAAATTCCTCCTCAAAATCACCTACTTCAAGAAAGACTTTACTTAATCATTGTACCAGTACTTTGTTACACCAATGCATTTTACTAGCATTTATCAACTTTTGTCCTTGTCTTTTGCCTTGGTCTGTACATTTTACTTATGGCATGTTTACAAGCTTATTACAAAGCTTAAAACAATTTCAACATTGTAGCAACACAAAGAAACCATTTTAGTTGTAGTTCAGAAAGGGAAATCCAGCTCCAACACAGTGCAAAACATCACAATTTCTTGCAGGAAGCCATGACAGTTAAGGAGGTTTAAACAGAACATAAATTTGTAATGTAGTTATGTCTACAGATTGTAATGCCTTAGGGCAGGCACTGTGCCACATCTGTGTCTGGCACAACACTTAGGATACTCTTGGCACAAAGAAATGAGGTGAAACACTAACAATAGCAGTAGTGTCAATCTCTTCCTATTTAAATTCATATATATAATGGAGAAAAATAGTTTTTTTCTATATTCTGTCCACCAGCAACACGAAGCCTCTAAAAATGCCACATGACATACAAGGAAATATAATATATGCTCAGTCCCAATTTAACAAGTTTATCTGATTTAGCAGTGTGTTTGGGTACAGTTGCATAAAGAGTATTGCAGGATTTATTTTTCTTTCTAAATTATTTATATGAAAACAAAGAACAAAACCCCCTCAATTGCTTTATTATACTGTGTAGGAAGATTGCAGCTTGCTTTTCATGGATGGTAGTTTGCATACATTAGGTGAAAAAATATAGAGCATACAGAAGAAGATATTATCTAATAAATTTCACAATTGGCTTCTCCGTTTAAATGAAAAATAATTAACCAAGAAAAATGAGATTGTATTGTGTTGCATAATGTAACCCATTTTAATCTATACCTGTAGCCTATGAAAAAGCTTTAAAAAGAATGTAAAAGATAAATTCAGCACAACATTCCTTTGGAAGAGAATAATTTAAAAGAGCATTCTATACTTGTTAAAGAAAACTCTTGTTGCAAAATATAATGCATAGAAATGCCTGAGCCTAAGTTATAAATTGCATTGCTTGCAATAATGTGGCACATTAAAGAATTATACAGAGGATTGTTTTTGTTTTTGTATAAAATACCCTTACCTCAGCATTGTAAATATCACATAGTACATGGACTGCATGCTGAAAATTGTATTGAGTCTCCAAGCTTTTGTAAAAATATTTTAGTTTGTACGGGTTCTTTTAAATCACTAGGCAAAACTACACCTGACAATCTTGTTTGAGTCACAGAAACATATTTTCCAGAGTTTTAGAATTAAAATTGGTTAAAATCATTGTTTTATTGTGACTTTGATCATTTGAAAAGGGCAGCTCATGTTTCTCAATGGATATTATTTGTTAAGAGAATGAGGCTTGTGCGCTATTGGCAAAGCCGATTGAGCGCACAGGTCATTTGGCCCCTGGGAGGAAAGGGAGACTGACAACTGCACTGAGACGCAATGTGTCTCGGCTGAGTGGGCGGGGCTGGCCTTTATAGGCTCGGCACCGTTCCCCCTCTGTCAGTTGCGCCTTGTGCTTGGCCCACCCGCCCACCCTGTGCTCTGTGTAGCCTGGTGCTGGTCGTTTGTTTGGGGCCGGGTAGGAATTTTACACACTTACCGAGATTGGATGGCAGATGAGTGTGTTTTCGCCTACCTTACAACGAACATATGGGAATCTGTTTGGGCCTTCTTTTGAGTACAGGGCAGTAATTAGCCGGTCACTTTGGCAGAGTAGGGTGGGAAAGAAAGCAGAACCAGTAAGCACTTTCAGCCAGTTCCAGTTGAGGACCAGGAGGTCATCAGGAATGGCCCCAGGGCTGTAGGGCTTGGAATGGTGACAACCTCAAGGGGCCTCTTGGGTAAGCTCCTCCCTGAGGCTGTAGGGCTTCAGGGGTAGACGCTCCTAGGGGGTGACCTGTGCCCTGGGCTGCCGGTCACGGGCCAGTGACTTGGCCCTAGACTGGGGCTACTGACTTGCCCATACATCTAGGCAAGGAGGTTGGCTGGAGTGACACCTGCCTGGCCTGTTCTGCTCCCACTTAGTTCCCTTGCTGTTGATTTATTATGCAAAATAAATAGTTAATAAAGTGGCCCTTGTTTGAATTCCAAACAGTTGTCTGTCTCATTATTTCCGGCTCAGGGGGCAATGAAGGTTGTACAGTTATTTTTATGGTTGCTGACTCTGGTTTGGTAAATTCCTGGAGATTTGGGGGTGGTGCCATACAGTCTAACTCTGAAGCTGCTATTTCCTTCAGGGAAACCGATGTTTATAATCTGGAGATTGGTTATAATTCTGGGATATCTCCAGGCACCACTTGGAGGTTGACAGTCCTAGTCATTTTGGAAATAAGCACTCAAGGCCTCAGAAAAGAAAATGATTTAACAGACTGGAAAAACATTTTTGGCGTTTTTAATCCTTCTAAGTAACATGTTTTCATCTGCAGATATTGCTACCTCAGTCTTTTACCTGGCTCCGGAACATTCGTAAAAAAAATAAAACTAGCAATGTTGCCATTTCAAACGTTTCAGGCTTCCCCTGTTTACTTCTCCACTCTATGAACTACCCATTTTTCTTTCCCTTTGTCTCTTGATTTTTAAAACAGTTTTAAAATACTTTCCAGTCTATGAGAGGTCTCATTGCCTTGTACCACACTGGCTAAGGGCCTAACTACACAAAATATTATTCTTGCGAACCCATGGGCTATAAAGGAGGGGGGGGTGCCCAAGAAGGAAAACTATGACGACAGAGTTGGGTGAAAGTAGGCCACAGGTTTAATGGATGCAGAGCAAGAGCATTGGTGCAGCATGGGGATGGATCCAGCATCAGGTGACCCGCCTGCTGCCCAGTATACCATTCCACACCCCAGCCCACCTGCCAAGGGGTAACACCACAGAATGGCAAATTTCCAGGGACCCATGTGGGTGCCAGCCACTGCATGGTTTCTTCGCCACCTGGAGGCAAGAGCCAGCTGACAGCCCCCACCTGGGCATGCCGCTTAGTGCTCCACCTCCAAGACCCCTTAAGGGAGTCTCCAACCTGGAGGAGGCGGGAACACAGGCGCGCCTTCCCCAAGGATCTGTCCCAATGTCAAACTATCCTGAAGTGGTGACAATTACCAATAAAAATAAACATGAAATGTAACTTGTAACAACCGAATGCAAGGGGAGAAGGGGGGAAATGCAGCTGCAAGCTGAAAGGTTTGGTACATGTAGCAGTCACTTTAACTAAGGAAGGGGGCAGCAGAGCACAGCCCTTGACATGGTCCTCTGGCTCAGCCCTAGCCTCCCTCGTAAACACCAGGCCCAGGAGCAGTTAGCCCGAACATCAACGCCTCAGGGACTTAATTATGTTCAAAGATGTTTTATTGGGCTGATACAGATAAATCTCAGGGCTCAGTTTAGAGACTGCTTCATATGGGAGCAGGCTAAAAAACTGTCCAGATGAAACAAGTACAATTTGATTGTGCTTGTCTCAAAATACAGTCTCCATGTTTGGTAACCATTTATTTGAGTTTACCAGTTGAGTTTACCAGCAGGATTAAATGGCAATATCTGGAAATGTGTCAGGCTGAAGATATCTTCCTCTATTTGTGTTTCATGAAACAAAGAGTGATTTGTAAACATCATAACAGATCTTGAAATTAAGGCAACATTCTATAGCTCACAAGAAGTTCCAGATAAACTACATGACAAGCAGTTTTTCTGCCATGGGCATCAGTGTGACTTTCTTTGGACTGGACAAATGTTGTAACTAATTTGATTAAAATGTAAGGAGCTGCTATCCAGGCTCTAGAAACCCTGTTTCCAATGCAAAAAAGAAAGGAGTAAAATCCTTCATTGACCTCCAAAATTTTAACTAACTGTCATTTTTGCTGCAGGGGTTTCTTGGTAGCAATAATATATAATTAGAAGTAACACTTACTTCTTTGCAGAACCTTTTCTCTAGCTTGTACATCAGCATAAACTTGATTGAAGTGGTTAGTAAAAGCAACAAGATCTGCTTCAAGAAACATTGGACCTTGCTGTTTCTCTTTCAGTGTTTTGCTCTGAACCTTTAGTTTTTCAATCTGAGGCTGAAGGGTTGACAAGCGGATAACTTCATCCTAATATTTTTTTAAAGTAAGAATGTAATCATGATCTAAGAGAAGAACTGTAAGTAAACTAACTGTATGACATAAATATAGTTTTTAATTCAGATATTTAGTACAGACGTCTTCAGCCGTGATTTGGATTCTTAAAAACGATGTGAATCATTGTCATGTAGCAAGAGAAGATGATGGCTTTTGCTGGCATAACAACCAGAACACTGATGGCTGTGTTGGCACAGAACTGGAGTGGCTTGCAGTGCTAAGTGAACATCTCAAAGTTTGGTTCAGTGAATGATCACTGTGGTTTTTGAGCTTAAGTATTACACACTCATTTAGAAGTAAGTCAAAGAACATTTGTATGTTCACAGTGTTTATAGTAGTAGTTTATTTCTGGAACCCTGTTTTTAGCTACATGGACCTTCTGTAGCAAGTTAACAGCTTCAAGTATATGTAACTGGGAACCAGAGTGCAGTTTTAATGTTCTAATTAAACATCCTAGGAAGATTGCTTTAAAACTAAAAATGCTGGAAACCAGGGTTCTTTTTGTAGAAAAAGCCCAGCAGGAACTCATTAGCATATAAGGCCACACCCAACAGCAGAAACTCATTAGCATATTAGGCCACAGCCCTGACAGCACAGCACATTAGCATATTAGGCCACACACCCATGTTACCAGAAGTGTGGTTATCCAGCCATGCCCACCTTTTGCTTCTTATTCTGTTGACCTTGTTTGTGGTCAAAACCCAGGGCCTTTTTTTGTAGCAGGAACTCCTTTGCATGTTAGGCCACACACCCCTAATGTAGCCAATTCTAATGAGTTCCTGCTGTTGGGTGTGGCCTATTATGCTAATGAGTTCCTGCTGGGCGTGGCCAACTTGGGAGCCAGCCGGAACTCCGTTCCTGTGTGTTCCTGCCCAAAAATAGCCCTGCTGGAAACCACATAAAGGTAAAGGTTCCCTTGCTCGCAAGCCAGTCGAATCCGACTCTAGGGTTGCGGTGCTCATTTCCGTTTCAAAGCCGAAGAGCCAGCGCTGTCCGAAGACGTTTCCGTGGTCATGTGGCCGGCATGACTAAACACCAAGGCGCATGGAACGCTGTTACCTTCCCACCGAAGTGGTACCTATTTATCTACTTGCAATTTCTTGCTTTCGAACTGCTAGGTTGGCAGGAGCTGGAACTAGAGACAGGAGCTCACTCCGCCATGCGGCACCCGGGTCTCGAACTGCTGAACTACCGACCTTCCACAGCCTGCAGTTCAGCGTCTTAACCACTTGAGCCACCCTGTTTTTAGCTACATGGACCTTCTGTAGCAAGTTAACAGCTTCAAGTATATGTAACTGGGAACCAGAGTGCAGTTTTAATGTTCTAATTAAACATCCTAGGAAGATTGCTTTAAAACTAAAAATGCTGGAAACCATATATTCACAGCTAAATATAAAACTATGCACACTGCTGTCATGGTTTAATTGAGAAGAATTAAACATATAAATGTTCTAATCCTTACATTCATTAAATTAGAGGACCAATTCAAAACAAAGACTGTTAAAGTGGGAATAAGAACTTTCATTGTTTTATGTAATAATTATGAATATAAACTTAATTTTAATATTCCCAAAGCATTTAACCTGCTGCATAAATTTTATCAAACAGCAATCCCAATTCACAATCTAATGCTCAGGAAAATTAAAACAGAAGTAAAATAGGATTGCTTTGTAGGGAAGTGCTTGATGTTTCGTTCTTTCTTTATACAGTTATATACTACATACCTATTTCCTTTTTGCCTAGCTCTGCACTTATCATCAATAGCATGAAAATCAAAATCCTCCTACAATGAAGATGGACAGTGATCCCAAACATAATTCTTCCTACCTTTTGACAATTTCCTCCTCAGCATGCAATGGGAAATGCATAAAACATGTTTTCCTCCTGCCTATATTTGGGATCCATTCCAGCATCACTGAAGAATGCAGCACATTTTATGTCCTATGTAATGTCCTATGGTTCTCTCCACTCTCTAGGAAAGCTTTTGGGTTTCTGTTTGCATCTTTGCCAGAGTGGGTAATAGTTAGGGATGGGCATGAACCAGAAAAATGCTTTTGTGGCCCTGCAAACCGTAGTCCCTTTCAACAGGGACTGCAAGGCGGAGCTCTTCTGCCAGGCTTTTGAATAGGAGCCGCCACCACTAGTCCACCGGCAGCCCACCACTAGTGCACTAGTGCACCGCCATCGCACTAGCTACCATCTATCCCCCGTATATGGACATCAAGTTGGGGCATGCACTTCTAGTTGCTGCACTATGGGCAAGAACGGGATGGTCAGGGATAGTCATCTTGCTTTTAGAAATTTTAGAATTTGTACAGATTGTATAATTTGCTAAGCATCAAAATCTGTTTTAAATAGGGTTGTAATTTAATTTTTTGTACTGTTTTATGGTTTTATCTGGCAATATGCCTTGTAAGCCGCCCTGAGCCTCCGGGGAGGGCGGGATAAAAATGTGAATAATAAATAAATAATAAATAAATAAATAAATAAATAAAACAGCTGAGTGATGGGAAGCAACCTGCTCCCTGCTGCTCAGCTGTTCCGGGCTGTCTTTTCCCCCCAGCTGTTTTTTGGGCCTTCTGCTAACCCCATTGAAAGGGACTGCTTTAAACGCTTGTGGAAGGTTGTGATGGTACACCCGTCATGAAGGTCATGGACCACAAATCGGAAAAAAAATTATGACACATTTTGTTTCATGGTTTGGTTTGTGCCCATCCCTAGTAACAGTAGCTTGCTTTGAACATATCTTACCTGTCCTTCCTCCTTTTCTCTCTAAGTTTTACCTGCATTGTCAGCTATTAATAGGGAAGAGAAAATAATAAAATTCTAGTAAGAATGGAAATGTTGTTCTTCCTTTGCTGCTACCCTCTAGAATGAAGAATGTTAGGCTGGTTTGCCACAAGTGGCCCTCATACACCAACAATGTGTCACTGTGGAACCAAAGTCACTTTCCTGTACTGACTGGTAAATACTTGATTTTCCCATTTCTGTAATGATAGTAACTGCTGTTATAAGAAATGGTGCATCTGCATAGATTATCATGTAAACCAACTACAAGTTGACAGCAGCCTCACACAGTCCTGAAGACAGGCTCATACATGAATGAGCCCATTATTTTCTTTTTTCATCCTCTTAAACACAGAACAGACACATTGACATACATCTAGCAAAGATCAGGGCAGAATGTCTAACCTGGCACTTCTGTAGCTGAGTTTTCACTGCAGCAGGATCTGCTGCTGGTGCAGGTTGTACTTTCAGCCAGTTTTCATCAGTAATTACTGTCTGCTCCAATTGCTGTAGCTGGGAGTAGAAGGCAATGATGTTATTTTGGTACTCCAGCCATGCCAGTCTCTCGCTCAGCAACTGACAGAACTCAATCCAGCGATTGTTCAACTGCTCTGAGGCTTGTTTGATGTTGTCAGCATTAAGCCCCTCTAGAAAGGAAGGAAGGAAAAAGAAGGGGGAAAAAAGAGCTGAAGACATTTATTTTTAGGTCACAATGGGAGAGAAAAATAGCAGGGGAAGAAATTTAACAACCCTATTTCTCTATCAGAAATCTCATAAAACCAGCAATGATTTATCATCAAAGAAATGATCCTGAACATACAGATGTTGTGTGTTAGTGGAAAGAGGATTTTAATGCCCCCGTAAAAGTCTAGTAAAGTATCATCATCAAGATAGACTACATTGCAAAAATGAAATTTTAGGAGGAGATAATGTAAAATTAATGAAATCTATTGTGTGAAATGGAAAGTTATGTGGAAAAGACTTTTTCTGGATGGAAATTTTAAAATAATATGTATGCAAGCATTTATGGGGGAGGGGGAGTGGAATAATGCCAAAAGTGCTTCATGGATTGCATGTAAGGCACTATTTTGATTACTTTAGAAGTTCAATATACCAAGTAACTGCACCAGATAATTGAAATACAATTTGCTAATTTACATCCCCAAAGACCACAAAGCAAAGAGGTCAGAGAAAGGACAGTGAGCAGGAAGTGTACAGAACAAAGAGCCTACAGAAGTAAACCAAGCTGTCCCAGATCACAGAATGACAGCAAGGAAGAGGATGGCAAACAGTGTGATCAGAACAAAAGTAGTATAGCTAATCTGTCCTACAAGCACTTTCCTGGGAGTAAGTCCATTGAATAGAATGAAATTTGCTTCACAGTAGGCCTGTTTAGGATTACCCTGATATCTTGGGGGGGGGGGGGAAATTAGAATTAGATTTCCTAACATTTTTAATCACTGAATAACACATTCCCATATTAATAATTAAATTATCTCACCTTTTGACTGACCAATGTTCACACACATGCGTGCACACACAGACACACTGTTTTGTCCAGTGCCTGTAGAAACCATACCCTTTTTTGTTTTGAATGGCAAAGAAGTACCTGTCATAAATCCACCATCTGTGCTTATATATGTGTTGCATATTTGTGTGCATGTAAAGAGTGTTCCTCTTCTTTGTGCCACTACCCTATTAGAAATTCAGCCTCCCTCATTACCAGTTACTTTGGGGGCATGAGTAAAAGCTGCCTCTGAGCATGTGCAAAGAGCCGACTTGCAAATTACTTCAACCCTTCTCTTATGCATACATGTTTAAATGTGAACAAGGAAGACTTAGAATCACAGCCTCTTAAACAGGATAACTTTATTGCTACAAATTAAACTAGAGCACAAGACAGGGACAATACTACCAAGCCTACTGGTTACAGATCTAAGGAAAAGAATAGTAAATACATAACACTAAGCTAAAGTTAACAATACTGAAGAGTTACTTCCAACATCCCCTCCCACCTGGGATGTCTGTGGAATAAATGCACATCCTGACCTCCACCTCTCCATGCAGGGGAATCTGACTTTCAGCATTTGGACAAAGACTTATGGAGGTTACCAATCTTTTAATCCTCTTTGCTTTTTCTGCCATAAAATATTTTACCTAATCCAGATTCAGGGAACTCCCCCCATAATGGAAGGTGAACCCCAATCTCCCAACCCACCTGAGGTGCATGTCCCATATACCCCATTCATATTTTACAACAGCCCTCCATCTTGCCCTTCCTGGCAGGTAGAACAAATGGCTCTCTCTGTGAAAATGCATCTCTGCTCTTTCTGACCCTTTGGTGCATATTATGGTTCTCTTCCCTGGGAAAACAAATGGCTGTCAGGATCCCAAGGACTCCCTGGTGTGCATCAGAGCACATTAGATTTTTGAGCAGGACTGTGTCTACTTTCAGTGTCTACTTTTTCACAATACACGAACTCATGAGCACTCAATGAAATTGCTGAGCAGTTGGATTAGAACAGATAAAAGGAAGTACTTCTTCACCCAAAGAGTGATTAACACATGGAATTCACTGCCACAGGAGGTGGTGGTAGCTACAAGCATGGACAGCTTCAAGAGGGAATTGGATAAACACATGGAGCAGAGTTCCATCAGTGGCTACCAGCCACAAGATATAAATAGGAACTCTCGGTCTGGAGCAAGTGATGCTCTGTATCCTTGGTCTTGGGGGGGGGGAGACAGTGGGAGGGCTTCTAGTATCCTAGCCTCACTGGTGGACCCCCTGATGGCACCTGGTATTTTTGGCCACTGTGTGACAGAGTGTTGGACTGGATAGGCCATTGGCTTGATGCAACATTGGCTTCTCTTATGTTCTTATGTTCTTATGTTCTCTTAGGATCCAGCAATTCAAGTATTTATTTAGAAAAATAAATTATGCTGCCCCTCCAGGAACCTGCCCTAGATAGCTTACAAAAAAACAAAAACATTAAGAGATATTAAAATCTAGCATTAGGAAAATATAATTATAGAAGTACAACAGGGAATTTACCAAATTTCCCCAGTATCTGCCATGCAGAGATGCTTTGGGATGGGCATAAAACAGCTTTCAAACGAAAGTCTGTAACAAATTTTGGCCATTTCATGGTTTGCAAACTCAAGTTTGTGGCAGGTCAACTAACTTTCCATAAACTTTCAAGTAGTGTATGGCAGTTCATGGTGGTTCATGACAATCTCCACTCAATCTAAATGTTTACCAAACTTCAAAGCAATCTGGGACAGAACTTGGAGGGCACCTTCTTTGGGGCAGGGGGTAACCCAGACCTCATAAGTCCAATTCTCATCAAACATGGAGGGCAGGTAGAGGAGAGTCAACCAGTGATCCCCTATAAGATTGGTGTCTCTAGCATGACAGGGGAGGGGTGCTCTATTACCTCTTTTTGCTTTTTCCCTCTCCTAAGACCCTGTGATGTTGTTACCCCAGAATCTCTACAAATGTAGGGCATTAAGATGCAGGGCTATAGGAGGAATCCATCTTGTAAAGTCCAAGGAGTTTTAATTAACCCTTAGTGGAAATAAAATAAAATAAAACATTATTTCAAAGCACCTCCCCCCTTCCCTAAGGGCTCATTCTATGAAACTAGGTGATCACAATGAAACCAAATGAACAGGAGGACTGCTACATGTGTGATGGAACTGTTCTTTTTTTAAAAAAAAACTTCTGCTCTGAAAAGTCTTTGATTTTCAATGATGGATTCATAATGAATCCACATGACCAAATTCAAAACAAGTCAGAATTTGTAGGACTCATTCATTCCTCATTTCCATAATTTTCTCCTCAACAGTAATTTAACAATGTAATCATTTTTATCCTGCATTTCAAGTTGATATGAGACTGAAATTACTAAATGTTCTGGTACTTTCAAGCAATTGTTAGAAAGGCTGTAACTTAATAGTGAAGTGGATACTTTGCATGCATTTTTAATCTAGGGTTAGAGAGATTCTTCACAAGTCTTTTGTATCTCTGAAGTACCAGTTTGACAATATTAACCTGCATTAGTGATAATACTAAAGCCTTCGGTCCCCCACAGATCAAATCCCAAACAGATGATTTTGCATTTTCTTGCCATCTATCTGGACAAAGAAACAGAATCTTTAATCCATAACCCATTGTATAAACAATCTAATAAAACTAGTGAGAAAAGCCCGTCGTGGCGGTAGACGACGGGCCCTAGATAGGAAGGAAGGGCGAGTGGAAGGGAGGAATGGAGAAGAGGAGGTAGAGAGAGAGAGAGAGAGTTAGAGAGGGGGGAAAGAGAGAAAAGGGGGGGAGACAGAGTGGGGTTAATGTTAGTAATGTGGAAAGAAAGGAAGGAAGGAAGCTAGGAAGGAAGGGAGGAAGAATGAAAGGAAGGAAGGAAGGAAGGAAGGAAGGAAGGAAGGAAGGAACGAAGGAAGGAAGATGGGTAGAAAGACAGAGATGGAGAGAGAGTGAATGGGACGAAGGATAGTTGAGAAGGAAGAAGGGCAGAGAAAGAAAGAGAGGGGGGAAACAGAGTGAGTGAGAGAGAGAATGTTGGGAGGAGAGAGAGAAA
>NW_015161969.1:627688-632254 GCF_001447785.1 Gekko japonicus | reverse complement strand
GCCGGCCAGGATGGGGCCTGGGGGGGGGAGCCGGCGGACGGAGCCTATCGGCTCCGTTCGCCGCTGGGCTGAAAGCGGCCCTTACTGTATGTCCGGAAGATGGCCGCTCAGAAGAAGCTTGCTGCGATGACTGGCTCCCTCCCCTCCCAGCCACCCAGCCAATGGCAGGGCAGGTTCGCTGAGGGAGCCAGTCATCACAGGCAGCGTCTTCTGAGTGGCATTTTTTCCGCCCATACACTAACGGGGCGCATTTTAGAATTTTGGCACCGACTACTCTTTTATATAAGGGAGAGATGGCATGATGCACTTGTCAAAGGCTGTGGTAGGTCTAACTGTAACCAGAGATAATCTTCAGTAGTAACCAAGACCATTTTTACCCCAAAACCAGGACTGAAACCAGAATGAAATTGGGCAATATAAGGCAGTTTCATATGTGCTTATGTTACATACTGCAGAAAATCTCTCTCCAAAATAATATTCTTACAAAAAAGTATGTTAAACATAATGCATGTAACTCTTTAAATACCAGTGCATGTAAACATTTAATTTACATTTATTTCAGCCAGCATAATGGCCTGATTTCATAGTTTGCTGCATGTTATATATGTCAGGAAGTTGCACCTTGCTTTGAACTCAGTATTACTAATTCCTGCATATATGATTGGGAAAAGTACTGCCACTTGTGTTAAACAAGTGCATAAATCTTGCCATCAACACTACACATAATGAATAATACAGTGCCCATTCTGTGGTAATATATTGTAATTTCAAGGTTAATGGCTCATAAATTGTTTCATATTTTATATTCAGAACAACCCCTGATATTGACAGTGAATAAATACATTATGCCCAAAGGACATAGAGATCAGTACCTGAAGTACCTTCATTAATTTTATTGCACTGTGTACTGTGCATAACAAATTGTGTTAAAACAACTTTAATTGTTCAGCTTCTTGTATGCAAAGTCTTTAAAACTGCCACTTAACAGAAAGCATATTTTGTCAAACATATTTATCACTAGCTATGGCTTCAATGTAGGACAATATGGTTTAGCTGTTGACTTATAAGGATATTCAGAATGGCCACTCAGAATAAATCATGATACTAGATTTCCTTCTCATTATATGTTGTATCATTACAAATTCATTTTGTATCCATTTTGATACCTCCCAACAATGAGCACTTGTTTTAGTACAAGAAGCACTTTGTTTTGAACTGCCATGATTATCAATCATCCACTCAGATCTCCACATTCTTCTGCACAAATTTCTATTTGGAAAGGATGACAATACTCATGTATACCTTCAATTGACTTCTTCAGTGAGGCTGCTTTCGGCTAAGTGATTCCAAAGCAACAGGCATGGCCCCAAAACTGAGCATTTGAATTTCAGGACTTTTAAAAAGGAAACTGAAGCAACAATTAGATGCTCATTCCTGTTTGTCATTACAGATAATGCCAATTCCATTTCCAGCCTGGTCCCACCAATCGTGGATCCTACGGGTGAATGTATGTTCTCATATGCACTTTGTACTGCCATCGCTATGTTAATGGTTTTAATAATTACGTTGTGTATTTTTATATTGATATTTATACTGTTGTTTTATTTATTATTATTCTGTAAGCCGCTCTGAGCCTGCCACGGCAGGAAGGGCGGGGTAAAAATCAAACTAATAAATAAATAAATAAAATAACAAAAGCAATGATAAATATGAGACAGAATGAATGCATAAGGCCCATGTTAAGTCCTTGGCTTCTCCAGTTAAAAGAGTCACATAGCAGGCGGTACCTGTACCTGAAACCCTGGGGAGCTACCGCCCATTGGAACAGACAATCCTGACCTAGATAGACCAACGGCTTGACTCAGTATAAGGCAGTTTCATAGGCATTACTACACAATAAGAATTGACCTAATTCCTTAAAAAGACTAGATGTTGAGTCCAACCAGCTTTTCTGCCAGTGGAAAAGGAAGGAGGGGCCTCCTTTTGGCCACCAAAATAACTATACTGAGAATCATGGACCTGAATGTTGAAAATTCATGTGGGATTAGGGTTGCCAGGTCCCCATGTCAATCCAGTGGGGGGATTTGGGGGGCATTTCATGGGTGGCCCAAGCCCCGCCTTCAAGCCATGGCCACCATTCTCCTTCCCTGCTAAAAGATTTAAAGGACTTCAGCTGATTGGTGGGGAGCATATGGCCTGCCACCCAGCTGGAGGGCCCTTTAAATCTTTCAGCAGGGAGGGAGAGGTGCTGCCACCAGCCACAGCTCTACTGGGACACAGTATACCCACAGTGGGGTGGGGGCCGTGGCACATGTGGGGCTCATTTCCCAATGGCAATTCACTGCTTGGGATTCAGGCCTGTGCTGCCATCCCACTGGGAAATGAACACTGCGTGGACCATGGCCCCCACCCCTCTTTAAAGGGTCTTTTTGCCAGTGGAGCTATGGCTGGCAACAGCTCCTCTCCCTCTCTGCTAAAAGATTTAAATGGTCCTCCAGCTGGTGGGTGGGCCACATACTCCCCACTGATCAGCTAAAGCCCTTTAAATTTTTTATCAGGGAGGGAGAGTGGTGGCTGCAGGTGGCTGCAGCTTGGGGGTGGGGCCTGGGGTGGGGCTTCCCCTGCCAGCCAGCTGGCCAGGGGCAGATTGGAGCCCCTAGGCTGGCAACCCTACGTGGGATGGTGGCTGTAGAAGGGAGGAGAATTAGGTGAGACTAGGTGAAAAACTGGCTGGATCCATCCCTAGGAATTTTGCAAAAGGAAAAGATATGCCTATAAATAAGGAAGAGATATAAAACACAAGAATCAGATATGGGCCGAGTTCAGACTGGTAGTTTGCCCCGATATAGGCACGAGCCAGAAATGTTTCACAAAGGGATTAAAGGGGCTGTTCACACAGGCACATGTGTCAGGCGTTCCCCAGCCGTACTCAACCCGTCTTGTAATGCTTCCTTCCAGAGTTTAAAAGATACCAGGTGAAAGTGGTATCAAACCCTGGAAAGCGTGATTATCCCGTGTCCACCCTGCTTCCCGGAAGTGTGAACGCGAAAAGCCGTGATCCAGTAGGGATGCGCTTATGCACATGAGCGCTTATGCGCACATAACCGAATTACCAGAAAAAGCTGCTTACAGCTGCCTCCCTTGTGCCTCCTCCCCAGTATGCTTCCGCATCAGTTGGTGTAGTGTGACCAGGAAAACCCGGAACAATTTGATCCAGGTCTTTTTTGCCATGACTCCCTCCCACTTCAAACTGCCAGTTGGAACTCAGCCATGGGAAGAGTAACCAAATCATATGACAAAGTCATTAAATGCTTCTAAAAGACAATAATTCATGGAGTGGTGATGCTGTTGTGCCATTGGGGGGGGTGAGATTTCAAATGGTAAACTGTGGCTAAGGAAAACACACAGAGATAGATGGCCGAGTTTTAAAAAGATACAGGTGACAAGAAGACAGGAGAAAAAGGTATAAAACGAAATGAAAAGAAGGAAGAAGTGATGGAAACACTCAAAGGGAAATAAGAAAAAAATTGCACACAATGGGGTAGAGAAAGTCAAGGAAAGGGAAAGATGAGAATCAAGTGGTTAAGTGGATGTATATGGAAATAAATAATAAACTATCTCATATAATTTTTTTTCAAGTTTTAGGGGAAAAGTTCCATCCCAACATATCTAAATTTTCAGATGAGTAAATCAAACTGTGCACCAAAGGAATATTTGTGGATTGAGAGCAGTTGTTAATAGTTTGGGCCCTCCTGGGAACACTGTGTTTTTAGCCATGTTTTAGTTTATGAGGCTAAATTTCAAGTGTTTCTACTGTTCTAATTAAGATTCAGAAGAAGCACATAAAAATACAAACCCAGTTTACTCTTCCATTCAGAAAGTGTTTTCCTCATATAAATCATGTGATAAATATGAACTTGTATGTTCATCAAATCCCTAAGAATATTTCCTAAATCAAACCGCCATGTAATTACCATTCACCATCTGTTCCACCAGGGCTTCTGCAGATCTACTGGCATCTTGGAGCTTTCTGTGCTTCTCAGGCTTTTCTCGTTCTATGGCCTGCAACAAAAAATCAAAGCTGAATATTTTACAAGAGTTTTCAAAGTAAATTATGCCAATCAAATATCTAGTCCTTATGACTGCATAAGTAAGCTTTCAAAAGCAAGAGTGATTAGAGCAAATGACAACTTCTCAGAAAGTTTCAGTCTTTAACTTTCCTCCCTCTGCCATCCTGCTATTATTATACTGATGATGCCAATTTTAACTGTAGTGTGGCGGGGGAAAGGACAGAGATGTGGTAGATTCTCTTGCTTGTTTCCCAGGGACTGTTAGGAAAAACAACCAGCTGTGGCTGCCATGCCAGAAGCCCAGACAGCTCATGAGCAGAGGCTTGGGTTGAGACTGTGGCTATTAAGGGACCCATTCAGGAGATCTGCCTATTACCAAGGTCCCTAAGTAACTCCAAGAACCCCAGGAGTTGAAAGGTAACAGATGGCAGAGTGCATAGCTGGCTGCCTGAGGCCCCGCCTCTCCCTTCGAGGCATTGGAAGACCAAGCTCTATC
>NW_015161969.1:605383-627642 GCF_001447785.1 Gekko japonicus | reverse complement strand
TTAGGCTACTGCTACAGCTGCAGAAACTAGCTTCTATGAATACCCTGTGTTTGGCTCTGTCTGTTGTAGGATCAACAGCTCTGTGAGATAGTGCTTGCTATCCCAGCCTACCTTGTCTTCTGCCCACCCAATCAATTCTAACCTGCCCTTGACCCCTTGACACAAGCACAACTTGAAAATAGTGGGCATCCACCCTAAATTTCTTTTTATTGCATTTGCAAAGCGCAAGCTCCTCCTTAATACTCCTTATGATGTCTCTTCTCTGTAATGTTTTGGTAACCTGGGTTTGCTTTTTTGATCCTGTATGCTGTTTGATGGGTCTTTGACCATAATACATAATAATGAGTGGGCATCCACCAAAATTACTAGCCAAGAAACAAATCTCAGCAAACTTTTTGGACCGGGAATTTTTTGTTCACTATGGCCCCTGCCACACGGGGGGGGGGGGCACCGGCAAAGTGCGGCTTTTTAAAGCCGCACCAAAATAGACACGCCGCGGCGGGATCCCCCGGATCCCATGAGCAGCGGCACTGTTGCTCCCCGGCACAATCAGATGCCGGGGAGGAAGCCACGGTCGGGAGACCAAGGCAGCCGGCAGTTCGGCCAGGAGCCGGGGATGCGCCGGCAGAAGGACGCGCAGGCGATCCCATGGCCGTGCTTGCCGCAGCTGTTCAGGTTAGACCTCCTCAGGAGGTGGTTTATTTTAGATGTGGGTTTTCGGCCGGAAGGGACGGATCGGGGACGGGTGCACAATGTTTCCCAGATGTTGCGGTGGGATCGCACCCGTTTGCTGCGCCCCCGATCCGTCCTTCTTCCGGCCTAAAACCTTTCGTGTGACCGGGGCCTATATATGTTAATTCTCTTAGCAACACCTGAGGTTTCCTACCCATATTAGGTGTTAACTGTGGTGCATGCCCTTGTAACATCTAGATTAGATTACTGCAATGCACTCTACATGGGGCTGCCCTTGAAGTATGCCTGGAAGCTACAATTGGTATAGAATGCTGCAGTCAGAGTATGGCTCCAGTCTTATTCCATCTACCATACACTCTGGCCATCTTCGGAGGCCCTGGTTTAGTTGCTCCCACCATCTGAAGTTAGACAGGTGGCAACCCAAGAAAGGGCCATCTCGGTGTTGGCACCAAAACTTCCAAACTCCCTCGTCAGGAAAATTTGTCTGTCTCCCTCTATCAGTGTCTTTCACCAAGAGATGAAGACATTTTTCTTTCATCAGGCATATGCCAATAATGGTTACTGGCCCTCTTTCTGGTGTTGTTTATTTGTTTATTGAGTTAGTTTATGTGTTTATTGAGTTATTTTATATTTTAACTGCTCAAATATTTTAATTTTTTAATATATTTGCTGCCTTGACCCTGATTGGGTGGAAAGGCAGCATAAAATGTTTTAAATAAATAAATATCTTAGCATAACTAAGGAATGGACTCAGTATTTTTATTACATTTTAATTACATTTCACCCAATACTTCCAGCATTTCATGGCCATTTAACCCAGATGTTTGCTTGTTTTTATTATCTCCTACATAAATGTTTGCACAGTAAGAATTTGCATCTGAAGACTATGCAGCCCTCAAGATCTAGTCTGCAGTTCACCAGATGCAATCCACATGATCTAATCCACAAAAGGTTAAATTTTTTTGAGGTGCCACAAGAACATAAGAACATAAGAGATGCCAATGTTGGATCAGGCCAAAGGCCCATCCAGTCCAACACTCTGTATCACACAGTGGCCAGAAATACCAGTGCCATCAGGAGGTCCACCAGTGGGGCCAGGACACCAGAAGCCCTCCCACTGTTGACCCCCCCCCAAGCACCAAGAAGACAGAGCATCACTTGCCCCAGAGCCCCTAGCTATACCTTGTGGCTAATAGCCACTGATGGACCTCTGCTCCATATGCTTATCTAATTCTCTTTTGAAGCCGTCCATGCTTGTAGCCACCACCAGTGGCAGTGAATTCCAAGTGTTAATCACTCTTTGGGTGAAGAAGTACTTCCTTTTATCCGTTCTAACCCGACCCCTCAGCAATTTCATGGAGTGCCCACGAGTTCTTGTATTGTGAGAAAGGGAGAAAAGTACCTCTTTCTCTACCTGCTCTTTCCCATGCATAATCTTATAAACCTCAATCATGTCACCCCTCAGTCGTCGTTTCTCCAAGCCAAAGAGCTCTAAGTGCCTTAACCTTTCCTCATAGGGAAAGTGTTCCAACCCTTTTATCATTTGAGTTCCCTTTTCTGCACTTTTTCCAAAGCTATAATATCCTTTTTAAGGTGTGGTGACCAGAATTGCACACAGTATTCCAAATGAGGTCACACCATTGATTTATATAGGGGCATTATATATAGGTGCACAAGACTCCTGTTTACTTTTTCTAGGCAGTTCTGAGGAAAGCTTGTAAACGTTGAAACCAATTTCAAATCAAACCTAGGGGATCTTGCCCATCACTAAACTCATGCTGACTTAGAAACAAACAAACAAACCTGTTATAAACCTGATAAAGGATAAGTACACACAACACACAATTGCCAGGCTTTCCCCCTACATGTACCTGCAAAGAGGCTGGATGGTGCAGCTGGCAAGCATTCTGATTAGAAGTAACACGCTTCAAACAGCACACGGCCGTTCCGGCCGTTGGGCTGGGGAGGCGCCTTTGCCTCCCAGCCGGAAGAGACAGACGGCGTTGGCGCCAAAAGCGCCGCACACGGGACTTGAGAGGGGGTGGGGCAGTGTAGGCTTAAAGCCCAGCCCCGCCTCTCCTTCTCAGCAGTCCCGCGCGTTCGGCGGCAAAGGCAGAGCTCCGGTCGTGACTCCCCCTTTTACGAGCCTGGCAGGTTGCTATGCGGTATACAGATTGCGGTCCGGTGAGCACCAGCTGACACCCATATTTGGGGTTGAAGGGGTCCTGTGAGTACAGTCTTTGTGCCTTGCGGTACGGGGCGGGGAAAACGGACTGCCTTCGGGACGGCCCTGTTTAGGTCCTCTCTTTGAGCCTTGCGGCTTGGGGGATGGGGCTACAGGGTTGTCTTGCAATGGCTAGCCGGCCGGATGGTAGCCCCTGCAGTGGGCTCCCACCCGGGGCAGGGTGGCTTGCCCTATTGACAAGGTAAGGGAGGGGTCCTTGACCTCTGGCCTTGACCATAACGCAATTCTGTTTTGCCCTTGCCATTGGTTCCAGCTAAAGTTGTCCGTTAATAAAGTGGCCCTATAGTTAAACCCAACACTTGTGTCTGCCTCGTTATTTCCGGCTTGGGGGGCAAATAGCCTCAATGAACTGCTGCTTGCAAGGCTAAGATGCTGTCTCAGATACTAAAATGCCATTACTATTAAATTATTCTTCTAAGAGTGGTATTTATTTAATATTTTTAAGATGCATGAAAGGGAAAGGCAAGAAATTATTTAGAATACTATTTTATAAACTTTATTTTCCAGAAGTATAACATGCCTCTCTATAATCATATAAATATGAAAAAGCTTAAACCAAGGTAATAGAAATTTAAAAGCTTTAGTATTCAGCAATGACTCAGATGAGCCTGGATATGATAACCATCTTCAAGTACTTGAAGAGCTGTCATATACAGCATGACCACAGAGTTGTTTTCTGTTGCCCCGGAAGGTCAGACCAGAACCAATGAGTTGAAATTAAATCAGAAGAGTTTTCGGCTAAACATTAGGAAGAACTGCCTGACAGAGCAGTTCCTCAGTGGAACAGGTTTTCTCAGGAGGTGGTGGGCTCTCCTTCTTTGGAGGATTTCAAACAGAGGCTAGATGGCCATATGACAGAAATGCAGATTCTATGAACTTAGGCAGATCATAAGAAGGGAGGGGAGGAAGGGTTGCCTCAGTGCTTAGTATTTGTGGCCCTTTCTTACATGCCCAGGAAAATGCTGATTGCCACTTTGGGGTCAGGAAGCAATTTTTCCCAGGCCAGTTTGGCTGGAGATCACACATCTCCATGTATCTACAGTTAGTAGTTTAAAACAGTGGAATTCTAAAGAAGAGTTATATCCTTCATGCCGTCAGAACACGACTGATCCAGCCCGCAGTTGAATCCTCCGGCCAGCTACAATGTGTGTATAATTAAAAATACTGTATGTTGTCTTCCCTATCCCCCATGAGTATTGTTAGTCCAAATGTCATGAGTAACTGTAAATCGCTCTGAGCCCACAGGTGTGTGGGAAAAGCGATCAATAAATCGGAATTATTATTATTATTATTATTATTATTATTATTATTATTATTATTACAGAAAACAGAAACCAGTGCTTCAAGGAAAACTAAAACATACATATGTAACCTCATCACCGATCTACATTTGTATAATGGTTTTTCTCTGTGTGTAATTGTCCTGTCATTCAAATACCATACTTATGTGCAGTAACCTTTATCAGCACAATGCATGTAAAGACATACCTCTGTTGAACTATGCAGCCTGACGTTTTTAGATGATAGCTTGGCATATGCCAGTTATGAAAATGCTGATTTAAAATAGAATCAGAGTTGGAAAGGATCTCCAGGGTCATCTAGTCCAACCCCCTGCACAATGCAAGAAATTCACAAATACCTCCCCCTCCACACGTGCAATGATTGCTGTTCCACACCCAGAAGATGACAAAAAACCTCCATGCTTTCTGGTTTTTTTCTTTCACAATAAGATAAGAATTTAAACATAACTTTGTGAGGCCAAGGGCTTGAGTCCATAGAAACATTTCAAAGGACATAAGGATTTCTGCACAGGGAGAGCCTTCCTCTCCAGTGCAGCCCCCAGATGCTGTGCTTGGGGATTCTCTGTCTTCCAGGATCAGCATTTCAAGGGACATTTTGGGCAATAATGGGAAAGGGGGGGGGGAAGAAAGGCACACAATAAGCAGAAATTCTTCCATCCACAGATCCAGTAGATTGAAGCCACAGTCTTTCTGGCCTACCATTTAGTTTTCAGTAGTGGACAGTCTAATAGAGTTAGGCTTCCCATTTAATTTTTCCCACAGCATCTGGTACTTAGCAAACAAAGTTTTAGTTTAACTGTCATAGCTAATAGACATCAAAAGACACATATTCCATTACTTGTTTCTGTTTGAAAAATCAGATTAATGACACAATTTCCAAAACTCAATTCTTAAAAAAATAGTGCCTGCCTCTTTAAAAATATAGTATATAAAATGGTAAACTTGATTATAAACTGTACTCTTTAATGGCAGTTGCTCAGGACACTTATCCACATTGCATTATTTGCATTTAGGACAGGATGACAGAAACTTACAAATTATGCTATAATTCCCCCTACCATGCATACCAGTTAGCGATTTCATTTTAAATATACAGAGCTATTTAATGTTTGGTGGTTGAGGACAGACTGTGTTTCAATGGATGGGGTTGTCAGGGCAAAATCGTTTTACAGATCTAACACAAACACACAAGTATACAAATATTTTCCTACATTAACTCTTTCTCTAAGGTCAGACAGGTTCCCTTCTTTTCTGTATATTGCAAACTCAGGACTTTGGAGCACAGCTTCTGAACGGGTCATCCAACTGTGAAGTTCTGTTGTATCAACATCAAATCTGAGACAAACAGAAAAAGAGAATGGTTTCTTAACACAGAGTTTGTATAAAATTAGTTTATTGACAAAAAAGCTTGTATCAGGTGTTTTAAGCCAGAAATATGAATTAAAAGTAAAAAGATCCATCATAACCACCACAAAGAGAAGGCTCTGAATAGTCCAGTAATTCCCATAAAACGGTCAATTGTAAGATGTAGGATCTCTTTAGAAATAAAGCAGAGACTGTTCAACTCTAAGGTACTAGCTTGCCTTAAACGAACAGGTGCAGCACCAGTTTCATATGCTCAGTGCCATTTTTGAAGAGTACATCTCTTATTTTTTTCACAATACATGAAACTAGTGAGTCTTTTTTTAAATCAATGGATGATCTTGTTGGTTAACCGAGTTTGTTGCTGTCATTGGAGGAAGTTGGCATGGGTCTGTGTAGGGATGTGAGAAATATCTATAATTTTTAAAAAGATGACAATTGCATATTGTAGATAAGTGTCTCAAACAAGGCATAGGTTTATAAATAGTTTGAATGGATCCACAGAGACAAAGAGAGAATAAAACTGTGATGGCAATACCCAAGACCTTGAGAAATTCAGTCACCTCTGAAGAACAGACAATGATGTGCAAGAGCAAAGATTGTTGTTTTGAATGATGAATAATTGTCTGCACCGTTGATGTTTTGAACTGGGAACTCTGAGCAGTAATTTACCTTGCAGCTTTACCATTAAAAAACAAAACAATACCCCAAAACCAGCAAACACTTTTCTATAACATTTTTTCCATAGCAGATTTTTTCCATAACAGAATTTTTTCCATAGCAGAATTGTACAGAATTCTCCATTTTAAAAGTTGTCAGTTTCTTAAAACCAAACAAACAGGGGGAAAATAGTATTTTTGCACTAAAGCAACATTACTAAAAACTGTTGTGCTGAGAAAAGGAGCTAGGGCTTACAGCCTTTATACCTACATTTCTTGAATCAAACATCTCAGTAAAAAATCAGCAGCTCTTGCAAGATATATGCTAAACTGAATATTGCAGTTTTACAAATACTGAGGTTATTGACCAAGTTAATGAAGCTTCCCTGCTGTTCTACACGTTCTTGTTATAAACCCCCTCAACAGTGGATGACTCATAGAATAATACATCCCAGAACGTGCCATTTGTTTACACCACCTTCTCGATTCCCATGTTAAGAGAATCAATACAATTACCTTCATGTAGCTGACATTTCTGTATATCATGATGAATATCTAAATTATTAGAATGGAACTCTATCCACATCGAAATTACCTGTCCCCCAGGGAGAAGGGAATTGATGTGGGAAGGAATCACATCATAGGGTTCAGGAGCAGCATGGGGCCCAATCCCAGGAAAAGAGCTCCAATGAATATAATACATGACTCATGGAGTAGATAGACCATCAGTGACCTATTACTGAATTATTTCCAAAGTCAACTGTCAGAGAATGTTAGCAGGTATAATTTTGTGAAAACTGAGAACTGGCAAGTACTTTTGTGGCAAGTCCTGTGAGAAGGCTATCAATATTATGAGATTTCAGTCATGTGCTGCAAAACAAAAATTCATTCCGCCTAAGCAAATCATTAAAAATACTTTTATAATTAGGCACTATCTTAAGTTTCGGCTGTCAGTATCCCTCCTTATTTTTAAAGGATGAGATTGATCTAAAATGCACTGAATGTGAAGACACTAGGTGGAGCAACTATCCTGCTTTTTAATATGTCTTTCCTTTAATCAAAAGATAGATATCCAGCTTCACATCTACAATGGCAGTCTGACAGTCTTACATATTGACATCCCTTGGTACATTTTCAAAATAATTTTCCTCGCAGTGCAAGAATGAAAAGTTAAGTAATATCTTCTTTTGAAATGTGAATAATTCAGAACTATTTTATATGTTGTAAATAGTCAGGGTAGCTTTTAGACAATGTGTCACCTATATGCTATGTTATAATGTATCACTCATAGAGGAAAAGGAAAAATAAGCTATAGTGCTCCATTGGGAAATGTCTGGGATGTCCTGAAAAGAGGAACTGAGATCTCGGTACACCAGCCTCATACATGAAATGGTGGATGTGAGAAGCAATTTGGCCATGATCATTGCATGGAGCTTTTGCAGTAACCCTAGAGACTGCTGATATTGTTTCTGCCTCCCATCAGTTCTGGTTCTTATCTTGTGCTGATCTTAGGGGGGGAAAATAACATCCTGGATAGCTTTATTTCAACTTCTTTTCACCACCCACTTAGAGTGGTTTTTAGAAGATAATGAAGCACTGTCAGTCTAATGTGCAGTCATTTCCCTGTTCAGATGGTGGTACTTCCTCTAACATTTGAGAGGAAATTGCACATGCTAACTTTAGGAGCTGTGTCTTGTCACTATAGCTAACACATCCCCCCTGCACAAGTATATTTCATGTTACCAAGAAGAACTGGCAGCTGAACTCAGTTGTGCATTTGGTTGGTGATGCTCTAAAGCTGTTTTTAGCTTAATGGAACAGTGTAAAACCTTATGCTGTGGCAGAAGGTAGGATTTGGCTGGATCTACACAGGTGACTTATTTTTTTAAAAGTGAAAAACTGAGCAATCTTTAAAATCCACTGGCACACTGAATATGGCCCTTGTGTAAGCAAAACACTAACACTTTAGCTTTCCCTTCCAGTATACCAGGGAGCAGATGCCAGGTGTAGGACCATCATCCTGGTTCTGTAGCTCAAGTAACATTATACAAAATTCCACTTTTACATCCCATAGATTTCAGTAAGGCTAAGCAAACTCTCTCACTGAAATAAATGGCAATCCAAAATGATGAGCTTTGGCTGTATCAGGACTAGAGCTTTTAATGCCTTTCAGCTATCTACAGACCACAAATTGCCTTACCAAAAATATACAAAATCTTACTATGAATCATGATTAGCAGACTATATGATATGGTTTAAGAGTCAGAGCATGCTATTGTAAAGTTAGTTGCTCTCATAAGTGCCAGTTCTAGGCCTCAGTCCTAACTTGCTCTGACAATAGGAAGAATGAACTATTATAGAAATGTTTCTCGGTAACACCTTAGAAGCTCTTCCCTATTACTACCACCACACACACATTACAGCCAACACAGTCTGAACAAAACTTTCCCTGAATTTCTCATCCCTGACTCAACTTTTCTGCATTGTGAGGCTAAATATTTTACTTCCTTATTTTATTTTTCTTACAGGGGGGAAAAAATCACAATCCCATTCAGTTGTGTACTAAAGTATAATGACCGGGATTGTTTTCCTTCCCACTGAAGCCTATTGACCCTATTAAAATTCTTCTAAAGGTGACTTCCGGTCGACGGAACAGTGATGGTGGATGCTCTCCTCACAATGGAGGAGGGTGAATCGCATACCAGCGGCCTGGTGGGGTGCCACCTCAAGTGACACCCCTGCGGAGCCTTTGCGATAGGTTCCAGACCAAGCGGCTTTTGAGGGGTAGCCTCTTCGATGGCATAATGCCAGAGAATTGAGGCTCCCCTCCACCCTGAAGGACCAGTTGCTGAGTGGCCTTTGGGCACAAGCTGGACTGACCGGGACAAGCACCGGAGATCGAGTGGAATGGCGTAAAATTGAGCACGGTCAGATAAATTGGCTGACAATGAATGTGAGTTCAGAATAAAACAAAGTAGTTTGAAAAGTGATTCTCCTCCCCCCGCGATCGAAAACAGAGATTCCAAAGAGGGATGCCTCTTTTGCGAGAGCGGTAAATGGACATGAAGGGGGTGAAGGGAGGAAGTAAACCGAAAGTCTTTTGAGAAACTTATCTGAATTGCGAAGTCGTTTGGCGAGTTTTCCAAGTTTTGAGGGAGCGGTAGAAACTGTAAACAAAACCGGAAAGATGGCGGCCCAGCAGAGAAAGTTTAAGACAAAGCCGGGTGGGCAGAGCCCAAGGCCAGAAGAGGGAACAGATGTCCTCAAACTCCTGGCGGATATGCTTAAGCCGGTGATGGAACAACTTGATGGTATTAACCAGCAATTAACTGTGATGAACAAAAAATTTGCTGCGCAGCAGCTCCATCTGAACAAAACAGAGAAAAAAGTGGAGCAGGCAAACGAGAAAATTAAAGAGATAGACACCACAAGCAAGAAGTTAAAGAAAAGGATGGGAGAGGTGGAAATAAGGCGGAATTGCCAAGAGAACCGAGTTTTACAGCTACAGATGGAAAAAGCTAACATGGTTCTCAGGTTTCAGGGGGTTCCTGAAACAGATCGAGAAGATTTGAAGAAGGTGCTCAGTGAACATATCACTCCAGTAGTAGGCTTAACAGCGGATGAACTTGTAAACAAAATGGAAGTAGCCTATAGGGCATACTCCAACTACATTAAAAATAATAGCCTACCTGGAGAAATAGTGGTCAAGTTTGTAAGAAGACAAACTAGGGACACCATTTTAAAAGCAACCTCAGCAACTCCACTGAAAATGGGAAATGTAATCATCAAAACGTTAAAGGACATTCCATTTGAAATCAGACAAAAGAGGAAAAACTACAAGGATCTAATTTATTTTCTTCAAACAAATGGGATATGGTTCCGGAAGGTGTCATCTTTAAAATCAACGATAGAAGAGAGAAGATAGACTCCACTTTTAAAGCTAAAGAATTTTTGAGACAACAGCTAGGGGAAGAAGAAGAGTCCAAAGAGGAAGAAATGAAGTCTAGTGACTCTGTTACCTCAGGAATGGAAGAGGACTCTGCGGCAGAAAAGGGTGCAGGACCTGCCAGAGTGGTATACAATTTCAAAGACAGAAAGCCAAAGTAAAGGCAGAAGGACTTGGAAAATGGCCTTTTGAAGCAAAGAATAAGAAGATGATCAGAGATTTCTCTCATAACAACTAACAAAATAACATATAAATAGCGAACTATTATAAGCAAGAACTCTACAAGTATATTGTGACATTAACTCTAACAGTACTAACATTTTAACTAACAGTGAAAAGATCTCCTCCTCTTGGGGTTTTAGATTAGTGTGGTTTGCTTTCCCTTCCCTATTATTTCTTTGCAGTTTTTGTAGTTTTGCAAAATAAAAAATATTCCTCCGGGGATTAAAAAAAAATTCTTCTAAAGGTCAGGAACTTTTATGAACAGTGTAGGAGGCAAAGTGGCGGTTTGCAGTGGGGAAGAGAACCACCCAAAATGTCCTTCCTCTTCTGTCAGCAGAAATGCTGCTGCCCAAGTACCCCAATAAAGACATGAGACCACAGTATAAATTTAAGTAATTTATTCAAATCTGCTGGGCAATGTCATCAATTAGTTATGCTAATATTTAATTGAGGGTGGGCTCTGCTAGGCAGCCTATCCATGACTGCCTTTTCTGGCAAATCAACCCTGGCTTCGAACCCTGGCTACCACCGGCTTTGTTTGACACAGCCCACAGATACCATGTATAGAGGTGCCCAGCCGCAGCCCCCTTCCCTGATGTGCTGTAAAGCCACTACCAGGTTCAGGAAGATGCTGCTCAGCACCAAAGGCATGCCTTCACAAGTCCACCCAGTCATAAAGCCAGTGATGATCTCTTCAGAACATGTCCTCCATCATGCCTGATGGCTCAGGGTGCTCGACAGTGACCCCTACCTATCAATGAGCAACCCATTCTATCCCTGCCAAACTAGTTAAGGCCTAAACTGTCAAAGACCAGCCCCAATTAAGCTCTTAACACCACCAACCTAAACATCACAAAGCAGGCAAAAAAAAAAAAGATCTAACCAATAGCCAGCCAGTGAAGAACCCCCACAATTCCTGTTTGGCACAGTGACTAGCTGATCCCGTGATATTCTACAGAGGGTGGATGGGTTGGTAGCAGCCGGTGACAAAAAGCTGTATTCATTAAGGATAGGCAGTAATATATAGCCTCTTCTTCCTGAGTTCCCATTGGATGGCTGGATTCACTTCACAGGCAATTTGGCCTAGGTCTGAGGCAAATCAGTCCCCAGCTTACTGGCTGGGAATGCCCTTAATGCAGGGTATTTTTGTATCTAACCACATATTATTAGCAAAGTATGTATATAAAAGTCATGGGCCTGATTAACTGAACAAGCTCCTGAGCTACCAAAAATTATTCAATTATAGTTGGGATGAGCCAATATAAGGGAATGTCTGGGGAAACACTGACCCCCCCCCCCAAGTGCCCCTGCCACTTCTGCAAGTCTGAGGGGGAGCTCTGCCAAATCGGTACAAAATTTCCTACTTTCAAAATAAAAATGTTTCCTCTATTATCTCTGATATTTTTTTACATAATCATGTAGTTAGTCCTGTGATATCCCCATGCTTTTCATGATATCCCTGATTGGCTAGATCATATAGTGATAGCAGGTGTTGAGTGAAGAAATGAATATGAGTGAATCGGCACAATCAAAAGGCATGTTTTGGGGGACTTTCAGAGAACATTTCAGCCTACACCCACCCTTTTTCAAGATCAGAAAGTTTCTTTATAAACATTCTGAATAGCCCTTAGTATGGTTTTTCAGAGCACTAAAGCTCTCATATACTAAAAACAGTAGATTAATGGTTTAGTAATGATGTTAAATATTTCCACTTACAATTCCTCTTGATTAAAAATACCTCCTCATGCTTTCACTTTTTTCTAATTCTCACCTTTTTCTAATTTCTGAATCCACAACAATTTGTCTCTTCTTGTGAGGTGGAGGTGGTGGAAGCTCCTCTTTAGCATGCTTAACCAGGATTTGCTCTCTGGTGGTCACCATAGTTACAGTTTCCATTACTGTTGTCTGTGTTAGTGATGTCTGAGAGGTAGCAACAGCCTGTGAAATCTGTAAGAAGTATTGAAACAGAGGTCACACATTACTTGAAAGATTTTAATAAAGACTATTCGGAGTGGCAATAGAAAATAATGAGAAACTGCTCTTCCTTGTTCATGGATTGACTTTCGAAACAAAATAACACTGTATTGAACTCAGACCAAATTGTTTTATCTGACTCATGCTAGGTGAATGAGACATATGAAAAAGTCAATATCAAAATCAGGAGGAAACCTTAATAGAATAATATGTATGGTGCTTTCTATATCAAGTCAGGCAAACAAAGACAAAAATCTTGAAGTTCAGTTTTGTGGAACAAATGACAGAATGTTTGCAGCCATGTTCTTTAATTCAAAAACTGACTTTTTTAGCAGAGGAAGAAGACATGAATTAGAAAACTAAAATAAAAGTAGTCACTGCTTTTCACAACTATTCAATTTATTTTGCATGTGTTTCTAAAAATGTAGCTGTTACATAACAGAAAAAGGAACATGCTTGATGGCACTGATGACTCTTTTTCCTGTACACCCAGGAGCATCATCATCTATAAGAACATAGTCAACCAGATATAACTCAGTGGTAGAGCGTGGAATGGGTTCTTTCCACAGTCCTCATCCCTTTGAAATTGCTCCTAGTCTTGCCTGAAGCTCTTCTCTTTATAAATACAAATGTTACAGTGAAGTTGATCCTGTGATGTTTCCTGGCAATCCCAGGACTGCAATACAACAGATTCAGGGCTAGAGTACACCAGCAGATCTGACATGATCTAAATCTCTGACTTTATAAGAGAAGTGTTCATGTGAACCAAGAAGTATAAGGAATATATTAAAAGTAATTATAAAGGTCTGTATTCCACTTTCTGCTACAAACATGATGAGATTGTTGACTGACATATTCTTGGCATAAGAAAAAAACAAGTAAAATTAAAATTGAGATGGAAAGCCTTAAGCACAGAAGACAAATAAATGGCAGCAAAAAGGCAGCTGTTACAACTAGGGATGGGCACGAACTGGGAAAATGTGGTTCAGTTTGTAGTTCATGGCCAAACCATGAGCCAAACCATGAAACAAACTGGTAGGTCTGTTTGTGAACTGAACCGATTAGTGTTTCATCACCCTGCAAATCCCATTGAAAGGGGCCGCAGTCCCTTTAGATGGGGTTGCAGAAAGCACAAAAAACCCAGCTTAGCCACTCAGCTGTTTCACGCTGTCTTGTGTAGTCCCTTTTAACTTTAAAGGCACTGCACAAGACATCCTGAAACAGCTGAGTGATGGGGAGCACCTCCCTGTTGCTCAGCTGTTTATGTGGCTTCTGTGGGGAACAGAGAGAAGGGGTTTAAAGAGACTGAATTCTCTGTAAACCCTTGAGTTCTGCTCCAACCATAAACTCCCATGAACTGCTTTAAAAGTTTGTGTAAATTCATGATGGTAGACCTGGCATGGTTTTCTGTTCATAAACCATGAGCAAGGCAAAATTTGTGATGAATTTTGCTTTGTGGTTTGGTTCATGCTGCGGTGCTCAAGTGGTTAAGACGCTGAACTGCAGGCTGTGGAAGGTCGGTAGTTCAGCAGTTCGAGACCCGAGTGTGCCGCATGACGGAGTGAGCACCTGTCTCTCGTTCCAGCTCCTGCCAACCAGCAGTTCGAAAGCAAGATATTGCAAGTAGATAAATAGGTACCACTTCAGTGGGAAGGTAACAGTGTTCCGTGCGCCTTGGTGTTTAGTCATGCCGGCCACATGACCACGGAAATGTCTTCGGACAGCGCTGGCTCTTCGGCTTTGAAATGGAGAGGAGCACCGCAACCCTAGAGTCGGATTTGACTGGCTTTTGAGCAAGGGAACCTTTACCTTTGGTTCATGCCCATCCCTAGTTACATCCCCCAATAAATGCTACGCTCTGTGAATATTCCAGAAAGCCTCATCTCCAGGATGGAAAGTTCCTTAGTATTCAGCTTGTGAATATTCCCTATTTTGTTTCTTTTTATATTCATTTATATTATTGTCAACAGTCTCAGTTCTCTTCTTTTCACTGCTAGTTTTGTAGATTCATTTGTAATGTGGTGCTTGTGTCGTATACTGGAATATAAATTTTAATCTTTGCCCATGGCGGCAGCATGCCTCCATGAGTGAAGGTAAGTTAAATGCCTTCTCTCTTCACTGGTGGAGGTGTGCTGCCCCCGTGGCACAACTCTTAAAGTGAAGGGGAGGCATTTAAAAGGGCCTTCCCTTCATTTGCAGAGTCACATCACCGCAGCAGCATGCCTCCTCCAGTAAAGGGAAGTTAAAGGCCTTTTCCCTTCACTGGTCAATTTGTGCTGCCATGGGGGCACACCTCAATGTGTGAAGGGAATGCCTTGTCCAAGCTGTGCCGCTGCAGCGATGTGACTCAGTGATATAGCTGGCCTGAATAAAAGCTGAATAATACCAACTTTTATATCAGTAAGTGAATCAGATTGTCTAATCTGCATTCAGATGAATAAATACCTGAACACACACCCCTAGGGAGCATGCAAGGCTTTCATTGCTTCTCAATAGCTGTATGCCTTCTGTTGTCCTTTTGACCTGATGTGGCTGGCCTTTTCATCTCTCCCTCCAACCACTGTGACATATTTCCCCACAGACTAGAAAAAAACTAGCTTATTGTTCTACCTGGCAGGAGGGAGAAAAAAGATCAGAAGGAGGTTGGGTGGAAACTACATAAAACTCTCAGAGGAAAACTGAAAGGTTTAGCTGTCTCTAACCAGATAGCAAAAATTAATATACATGTGCTAAGATAATATATGATGCAAGAGCTTGCAGTTTTCTCTCAAGTCTTGAATATGTTTTCAATTTTGCTTGTACAAAACTAAGGCATTTATAACTTTTAAATTCCATAAATATGTCAAATATTGCAATTTGTTATAAGTGATGCATTTTATGTTGTTAAAGCAGTAAAATTAATTTAGGCTTGAAAGGCTAGTAAGTTTGCATATATTTCAGTTTCCCCAAATATGGGTTTTTTTCTGAAAAAATTGGGGGAGGACTTTTTCCCCACAACTTTGAAATTTCTGAAAATTTTACCCCTCTACTCACACCACTGAATCATGACTTTAAAAAAAAAAGTTTAAAAAATCTCTTTCTCCCAAGAAAAACACAAAGAGATTCTGCTGGATCAGATTTATGGTCAATCTGTTCCAGTATTCTATTCCCACAGTGTCCAGTCATATACTCCAGAAAGACCACTGCTGGGCACAGAGCCAAAACTACCACCAGTTGCCCCCCCCCCCAACCAGGCATTCAGCGGTATACGGCTTCCAAACACAAAGACTCCATTCAGCCATAGGGGTTAATAGCCATTGATAGACTCACCCTTTACCTTTTTCTAAGCTTAAAAAATCCCACTCTTCAGTGCTTCCTCATTGAGAAGGTATTCCATCATTTGGTCACACTTTATTTAACCCTGTGATACCCTTTTTGAGATGGGGCACCAGAAATGTTCACAGTATTCCAAATATTGTTGCACCATAGATCCATACAAGGGCAGTACAATACTTGTGATTTCATTTTCAGTCCCTTTGTGATGAAGGGAGATTTGACTCCCCAAAGCTTATACTACCAAAACTTGTTGGTCTAAGGTACTACTGGACCAAAATCTAGCTGTTCTACTGCAGACCATTGTGGCTACTCCTGAACCAGTCCCTTTTCTGATGATCTTGGACATAGAACCTCACTTTTTCACTGCTGTTGTACACATAATTGATTCATTTACATACAGTGACTCAAACGTTGTATCCTGGTTAATCACTGACAATTCTGACATCATCAGAACACATAAAAATTGTTATTTTGTCCCACTATACATTAGTAATTGTACTTCCGAGAGTCAAAGCTCCCTTCACCAAAAGGGAACTTTGACTCTTGAAAGCTTACTTTTAAAGCTGATTTTTAATCAGATCTTCTATTGAGGACCTTCGGCTACCTGCATCCACTATAACATTAAAAAACTTATTCTTACTGTCTAAGCACTGTTGCACTAGCCACTTTTCACCAAGAGAGGAAGACAATGTTTAAAATAAACTCAGATTTTTTTTCAAACTACATGCCAAACTGCATCAATACTACTTCAAGCACTTTACTGGCTTATGATTTAACTGTAATAAACGGACAGAGTAATAATTATTTTAAAAACCTGCTTAGAACTGCTCTCCAGCTTCTGTGCCAGGTTCTCCCAGCGCTGGACGACATTTTCCAGCCAACCTTCCAGCTTCTGAGACAATGCTTTATTTTTTACAGATGAAAGGAGATCCTGGATGAGTATGTTCAATTTATCCATCACCTTTCTCTTGATCTCTAGCTCACCTTTCAAGACCTGTTAAAATAAAAGAAGCCATCCAGACAACATATTATTAGTTAACCAAAGAGAACAACTGGTGCCTCTTAAATAAGAAAGACCTAGTAAAATCATTATATAATGGAACTGTGTTTCTAGAAAGACAGCATTGTTGGGAATATAGCAAGAAGTTTAAAAAGAAGATGTGATGAACTAGAATGTTAAAAATAAATTAATACAAGTGCATTTGTTATCTACATGCAAAGCAGCAAACTGTAAAGCACTTTTACTACATGACCTTTTAACTAATTAGGTCCCAAAAGAGATTTAAAAGATAAATGTAGCTAACTTTTAAATGTTAATACAAATTAAGAATACAATGTCATTTTCCACAATATAGTAAAGACTACTAGTTCCATTAAAAAAAACCTAAGATCATGGCATCCGGCCCCATCACTTCCTGGCAAATGGAAGGGGAAGTCATGGAAGCAGTGACAGACTTCACGTTCCTGGGATCCAAGATCACTGCAGATGGTGACTGCAGCCATGAAATTAAAAGATGCCCGCTTCTTAGGAGGAAAGCAATGGCAAACCTAGACAGTATAATAAAAAGTAGAGATGTCACCCTCCCAACAAAAGTCCGTATGGTCAAAGCAGTGGTATTCTCAGTAGTAATGTATGGCTGTGAGAGTTGGACCATAAGGAAGGCTGAGTAGCGAAGAACAGATTCTTTTGAATTATGGTGCTGGAGAAGACTCTTGAGAGTCCTTTGGACTGCAAGCAGATTGAATCAGTAGATCCTAAAAGAAATCAACCCTAACTGTTCCCTGGAAAGCCAGATACTGAAGCTGAAGCTCAAATACTCTGGCCACCAAATAAGAAGGGAGCATTCACTGGAGAAGACACTGATGCTGGAAAAGATTAAAGGTAATGCTATTGCGACTGCCCATTAGCAACTATAGACTCACTTGCCCATGTATTTTTTTGTTGCCCAAAACATGCAGTTGTGAGAGAAAAGTTCTTGAGGAAATGGATATTAAAATTTTCTTCCTTTTCTGAATCTACAAGGTTTAGACTTCTGCTGAGTACTTTGTGCAATAATTGTATAATAGACATGGCGCATTTCTGTTATACTGTCTTTTTAAATGTTTAAACCTTTTTAAAAGTTTAAAATTAATTTTTATGGTATATGGCCTATAGGCTTTTAAATCTAATCAACTGATGCTGGGAAAGATCGAAGGTAAAAGAAGGAGATGGCAAAGGATGAGATGGTTAGACAGTGTTATCGATGCAACGAACATAAGGAGCATCTTGAAGCAGATCCGGTATGCTATAGGCAGTCAGTGCAATGCACTTAGCACAGGCTGAATGTGGTCACAAACAGGGAGTCCCATTAACAGCCTGGCCGTGGCATTTTGCACCAGCTGAAGCTTCTGGATCTGCGACAAGGGCAGCCCCATGTAGAGGGCATTACAGTAATCCAATTGAGGTGACCATCGCATGGATCACTGTTGCCAAGTTTGAGGAAGGGAAACAGCTGCCTAATCAGTCGAAGATGGTAAAAGGTCGACCTGGCCGTGGCTGCTATCCGGGCCTCCATTGTCAGGGAGGCATCCAGGATCACTCTCAGACTCCTAACCTCCAGCGCTGGCACCAGTGGTGCTCCATCAAAGGTCAGAAGTGGGATCCCGACCCTTGGGCTGCCACGACTGGGGCACAGGACCTCCGGCTTCATCGGATTCAATTTTAGCTGGCTCAGCCTAAGCCATTATGGGCTAGATAAGGATTTTAACAAGTTGAAACTTCAATCCATGCAAGATAGAAATAATTATTGTGGGCTAACATAAACCAGCCTTGACCTGGATAGCCAGGTTAGCCCAATCTCATCAGATCTTAGAAGTTAAGCAGGGTTGACGTTGGCCAGTTTTTGGTTGGGAGATCATTAAGGAATATCAGGGTAGTGACACAGACCCAGGCAATGGCAAACCAGAGGCAGGCAATGGCCAACCATCTCTGAAAACCTCACCAGGGGTTGCCATAAGTCAGCTGTGAATTGATGGCAATATACAGGACAAAGTACATAAGCTAGGGTTTCTCATAGACCCTGTGCTCCTGGTGAATTCTCAAATTACTTAAAGTGGCCAGGTATAACTTTCACTAGCAGTGTCTCACCAGCCTTGACTTCCTATTGGTTTCCAGGCTCAGTCCAAAGTAGTGAAGACAGTCTTTAGAGCTCTATATAGTCTGGGATGTGCATATTTTAGAGGATATCTGCTGCTGTATATACCTGCATGTACCATCAGGTCTGCACTGCAAAGGCACAAGGCCATACCTTCTTCAAAGTGGTGCTTAACTCGGGAACATTGCCAGTAGAGGTACGTCTGGCCATTCTCTGCCAGCTTTCCTGTATTTCATTTAAATTTGATAATTCTGAAAGATTTTTACATGGAGGGATAGTAGTTGGAGCTGCTTTTTCTCCAGTGGAACTCATGTTGACATTTATTTGGTCATTTTAAAAAATGTGCTTTCTGTGTTTTCGATACTGATTTTAAATCTGATCTTTTAAGTTTTCTGTTGTGGTTTGTTATTGCTTTTAAAAAGCTGCATATCACTTGGGGTACCATCCTGATAGTGAACATAGTAGATGCAGCTGAAATAAATCTAAGTAAAATATGGTGCCCTGCCCTGGACGGCCCAGGCTAGCCTGATCTCATCAGATCTTGGAAGCTAAGTAGGGTCAGCCCTCATTAGTACCTGGATGGGAGACCACCAAGGAACTCCACGGTTGCTATACACAGGCAGGCAATGGCCAAGCACTTCTGTTTGCCTCTTGCCTTGAAAACCCTAGGAGATTGCCATAAGTCAGTTGCAACTTGGTGGCATTTTTCACCACCAAAATATGGGAGTCGAGCCTTATTCCTTTGCATAGGTACAATTTCATATCCAGGGTGCCCGAAGCAAAGCAATTCCCTTTCAAGAGGGGAAAGTATGGATGTAGCTAGGATAGGATTGCCAAAGGGATAAGAGATAATATGACCAACACCTTTCTTACCAGTTTTAGCTAGTTTCCACAATAGTGGGGTACTTAGGTTTAACTGAAATCCTTTTTTTCCCTGGAGATTCTGAATAAAATAGTTGCATGTCTCAATTCATACAATCCAGAGATGGTTAGATAGTGTCATAGATGCAACGGACATGAAATTGAGCCAACTTCAGAGGATGGCAGAAGACAGGAAGGCCTGGCGGGATCTGGTCCATGGGGTCGCGAAGAGTCGGACTCGACTGTGTGACTGAACAACAACAACAAAAGTGCTACAATAGAATGGTGGATGAGCTGTGCAAGCCCATCAGTTCCACTATGTGGACTGCTAGCTATCTTTTTATTCCTTCATCATGAGTGAGCAATCACATGTGGACCCAGTCTACATATCCATTCTCCATTTTTTTAAAGGAAAAAGATTTCACATTAATTTGGATCACCCAGGGAGTCCTGCAGAGGTCCCAGTTCACAGTCTATTTTATTAAAAGGGGGTCCATGTTGTAGTGAAAGGATACCTCTCTCCACAGGTTTCTGTGTAAAAATTACAGCTGTGGAAGGCAAATGTTTAATTGTACTCTGTTGGTGCGAACACCACTTTCAAACGTAGGTCAAAAGCTGTGGAACAAAATTTTCTACCTAGCCTTCATTCCACCTGGGTGTGGACTATGGAGGATGGTCTTTTATATGTTGGGGGCTGATAGGCTGCAATCACACACTTCTTTAGATCTGACATAGGTGCGAATGCCTGATGGATCTAAAGGGACAGGTCAGACAGCAATATCTGGTAAGCATCCTGCAGTCATCAGCAACCCGTGCTGCTCTGCCACAGAAGCAGAGTTAAAAGACACCATGGGAAGTCCAGTGTTATCTGGATAAGGCAGGCCACGGACGGACTTTCTCCTGTCTGACTGCTCAAGCACACTCTCATGCTGTTGGGATGGTCTGATCAGGCCATCCTAACTCTGTGTCGTGTTTTTCCCCCCTTTGCAGTATGCGCATCATCACATATTCCACAGGGGGCCCTCAGTGTGAAGGTTCGATTCCTCATTTATGTCCAAGGGAAACAAATGGTAAAAAAAGACTCACCCACAGTTGCATCTGATCACACAGTGATGGGCTGCACCCGCAGCTTCAAAGGACTGTGTGATCTCACAACTGCATGTCAAATTCATCTGGAGGGAACAGTCTTGCTTCCCCTCAACTTCAACTAGCGTGTGTGACCACAGCCATAGTGAACCAAATTTGCTTCCTGTGATCTCGTGATCAACAAACTCTTAAAAACTGACAATGCATTGAAATCAATAAGCTTAGAAGGATGGAGCTCTGTTTAGGATTGTACTGTCAGGCAGATAATTTTTCATCAGATAGGATAGGAGGGGTCAGATGGTACTTAAAGGGAAAACTATGTATTTTGTGAGGGAAGACAATTTCAGTAAAACACTAAGGAAGAGAGTAGAAATACCTAGAATGGATGGGAGAAAGAAAGGACAATATGGAGTATCTGTCCTTATATATAATTGAATAGTGGGTGCCAAAGTTCTAAAATGCCTGCCTTTAGTGTTAGGCCGGAAAAACTGCCACTCAGAAGACACTGGCTGAGTTGACTGGCTGCTTTGTGCAGTCCCGCCCAGCATTCCAAGGTCATTTGCATATGGAAGCTGATTGGACCACACTCCATTCCACACCTCAAACTCACCCCCCCGCAAGGCAGTTGGAATTTTCAGTTGGGAGAGGAGAATGATGTCAGCTGCTCCCTAGGCAGAGGCTGTGGGGAGGGGGGGGTTGTAAAACTTAAGACAGACAGGCAGATAAAGGTTGGCTGATGGTTGCCAACTCCAGGTTGGAACTCCAGGACATAGGGTTGCCAACCCCAGGTTGGAAACTTCCAGGATATTTTAGGGATGAAGCCTGCTGAGGGTGGGATCTGAGGAGGAGGAGGAGGAACAGGGGGACCTCAAGACAGATACAATGCCATACTGCCCACACTCCAGACAAGCTGTTGCCAGTCTCCAGGTGACAGCTGGAGAGATCTTAAAGCTTTGGTGCTACTTTAAAGTGTTGCAATTTATCAACAGAGTAGTGTTTTGGAAAATCTTTAGGAATTGTTTGGTGCATTTATGATGGGGCTCCTGGGGAACTATTGTTGCCAATCTTGGCCCAGCAGCCATCAAACCATTCTCTTCAACCCCCTGCTGTGCAGCTGACTTTCCCCTAGGGTTGCCAATCTCCAGGTGGGACCTGGAGATCTCCCACTGTTACAATTGATCTCCAGATGACAGAGATCAGTTCCCCTGGAGAAAATGGATGCTTTGGAGGGTAGACCCTATGACATTATACCTGCTGAGTCCTTCCGCCCCCCCATGCCCAATGCTGCCCTCTACAGAATCCACCCCCCAAACCTCCAGGTATTTCCCTCCTTAGAGCTGGCAACCCTACATTCCCCTCAGTGCCTGTTGGGAGTGGGTGGTGGGGGAGGGGAAGGGAGCAGGCGACCGGAGGCTTCTGCCTCCTGTCTCCGGTCCTGGAGTGGGGGGGTGGAAACGGACC
>NW_015161969.1:519113-604781 GCF_001447785.1 Gekko japonicus | reverse complement strand
GGCCGAGATTGGGGGGGCAAGGCGGGCGACAGAAGGCCGATGCCTCCGTCGCCCGGCCCTCTACAGAATCCACCCCCCAAACCTCCAGGTATTTCCCTCCTTAGAGCTGGCAACCCTACATTCCCCTCAGTGCCTGTTGGTAGGCAACTAAGCTTGGTCCTGTCACCTACTTTGGCCTTTGGGAGAAAACACATTGGGGCCAGTCCTGATAGGGTTGCCAACTCCAGATGGAAATTCCTGGAGGTTTGAGGGATGGAGCCTGAAGAGGGTGAGGTTTGAGGAGGGGTGGGACCTCAGACAGGTACACTGCCATAGACTCCACCCTCCAAACCAGTCAGTCCCACATAGGGAACCATTGTTGCCAATCTCCAGGTGAGGGCTGGAGAGCACTCAGTATTACAACTGCTCTGCAGAAGGGAGGGCAGAAGTCAGCTGAAGTCAAAGGGGCAGATAATGGTAGGTTGATGGCTAGCTGGGAAGGAGATGGGGTTGCCAACTACATGCTGACAAATTCCTGGGGATTTGAGGGGTGGAGCCTGGAGAGGGTGGGGTTTGCAAAGGGGTGGGACCTCACAGGTAGAATGCCATAGACTCCACCCTCCAAACCAGTCATTTTGTCCTGGGTAACAATTGCTGCCAATCTCCAGGTGAGGGCTACAGATCACTCACAATTACAACTGCTCTTCAGGTAGCAGAGATCAGTTCCTCTGGAGAAAACAGTGGACTCTGTCATTATACCCTGCTGAGGTCACCACAGCAAATTGACACTGTTTGCCCAAAGCCAAAGCACTGCCCCAGAGCCTCTTTCTAGATCCCGTTGTATTGCTTTCACAACGGGCTTTACTGCTAGTTGTAATATATTCTTACATCCACTTTATTAATGTGTTTTATTCTGCTGGTCCATGATCGTAATAAATTATTGATTTCTATTGATTGAATAGCTGGAATAGCTTCCCGAGAAGTCCTAAAGAGGATCACCACAAGATGACGAAAGAGAAATATGATAATTTTAACATCACAGTGAGTTTAAACCTATGAAGAGAAGAATCTATTTGTATTTCTTTTGTTAGTAGTAGTTAGACAATTTTGTTCAAATTCTTTATTTTTGTTAACAATAACTCTGATGTCAAGTCATTTGTCTGGGTGTTTTTTACAGTTTGGTATTATAGGGTCTGACTGCACCCACATAAAACCTTAATACTCTATGTTTACCATGGTACACTGAGAAAGTGGGCTTACTCCTACTTAGGTTTGAATTACTTTGGCATTCCCTTTTGTTCAGGGTCATTTGGAGTAGCAGCAAGGAAAGCCTTTGGTTCTCAGTTTGTTGTGGGAGACCAATAAAGAGCCTAGAGGGCCAAACACAAAACTGGAATATCTGTAACACCCACACTTTATTGACCGAGGTTCAAAAGTGGCCTTGCCACCAAAGCCATCTGATGCTATCTGCCCATCTGAGCTCTGGAGGGGGCAGTGGTGGGTCTATGCATCACCGCCAAGCCAGGCAGCTGCCACCAGCCTGCTCATGCTCTGGAGAGTTTTCTTCCCCCTGTTTCAGGCAGAACTGTGGGCTGTTGGGAGCCCACCCAGCCTGAGGCAGCTGCCATGGATGTGCTGTAGGTAAGACCACCTTTGGGAGAAGGAGATGGAATAAATTTGGAGAGGTTTATTCCTTATTACAGCCTAGGGCTTTGAGACCTGAGCTGACTGGTTAAATCTATAATTTCTACGCTAGAACAAAATGCCTATGGGGCCTGTTTTGTCTCATATACTGTCTTACTTTACTCTGCAATCTCTAATCCAGGGGCAGCCAAACTTGCTTAATGTAAGAGCCACACAAAATAAACGGCAGATGTTTGAGAACTACAAGACATGAACAAATATTACGCACACATTTTTATAGAAAAATATGTGAATTTGCTTTTTATTAACATTAAGTTAGACTGTGTGAAAGAGCTGCATGTGGCTCCCGAGCGGCAGTTTGGCCACCCCTGCTCTAACCAATCTGGAAAGAATAATTTGAATGTCACCCTAGCAAAACTGTCCACCATAGAGTTTTGAACAGGCTTATTTCTGCATTTCAAAGTCTTGTGATAAATAAATGGCTCACTAGCAAAACCTGACCCTGTGTGTCCATCATTAAACAATGTCTTGGGTGGTTCTAGATTTTTATTTCTTTAAACTCTTAGGTCTAATTGAGCTGCAAATGAAGCTGAGTGGAACAGAATAAAATCTAAAAAGAACTCTGTATCAAGTAGAACATCTTTGTCCATCTGGAATTCCTTTTCTTTGACACTCACTTTGGCAATTCCAGTACTGTTTTTCAAACTGCTCTGTCAGTGCTTGCCCTTTTCACTTTGCTAGAGCTTGTGCTGATCTACAGCTTTGAGGACTGGACTGGTTGTGTGTGTATTTTAGCCTGTGGAAATTTACTTGGGTCATAAGGTTAGGCATTGTGTACTGAGAGCAACGTATGGTTAAGGTTATGCTGCCAGATGGTCACAGTTTTTGATCTCCAATTGTGACATATTTTAATGAACATTAAATTTGTAGACACTGTGTGAATCAGCAGGGACATTTAGCAGCAATTTTAAACCAGCTGTCAGGTACCCGTTAATTAGTTTGAACAATCAAATGGCAAGAACTTTAAAATACATAATGTTTCTACTTTATTCACAGTTAAATTGATATTTTAAACTCTGGTTATGTGAGAATTACTGAAGCAACTTACGGTAATAATTATAAACACTTTTTATAGATTTAAGATACCTCAGTGGCAAGGCGTATATTTTGCATTCAAAAAGTGCCAGGTTCAAGCAATTCCTAAACTCTGTAGCTAAAAATGTATTTAATTTCAAGGCTACAATGATAATATGTCCACAATATAGAGCATAGATATTTAAAATGATGCTAAGTAGAAGACATTTTCTACTTAGTACTGTCTGTTGAAAATAACTTTTCTTCAGCCTTGTCAGCCCTCGACGTGAAGCTGTTATGAAATTCAAGCCATTTCCTTAAAAGCAGCAAACTGTGTTTCATGACATATATCATTAGGAAAGGCCACAGCACTGTCTGTTTCTCTCTCAACAGATCTGAGCTGGTTTTGCTCAGGGTTACATTTTCATTTGTCCATTTTGTTGCAGTTATTATAATTAAGAAATTATTACCAAAGTTGATTTTTGTTTTTAAAACAGCAAGACATAGATATTGGGGAGATAATTTGATTGCTACTGCTCTTCAAGTAAGCATTGTAACCAGTGAGGCAGAGAGTAAAAAGTATTGCTTTAGATTCATCTGACCCTAGGGTTGTCTAATTTTAGCCTAAGAATTACTTGAAGTTGGCCAATATTCACAACAATGTTTTTCATTTAGAGAGATTCTACAGTCTTTACCCAATGTCAATTTTAGAAGAAACATAGTTGTTGCAGGCTACTGGAGCAGAAGTATTTGACGTGCATTATTTTTGTGACAGTGCCACAATTACAAGCAGGGTAGAACTGTGTGGTGAATGAAGGAATAGAGGATGGGGTAAGCTGGACAGCCATTTCAATGAATCAGTCAGCAAAATACACTAAAAACTCTGTAAAGATGAAACAACCCCCCACCCCCCAAAAAACATTTCCCATTACTTAACATACCACTGTAATTAAATTTTCCAAATATGTCCTATTGCTCCCTTTTATTCGTGTTGGTTGAAATTTAACCTCAGAAACCAATAATACAATAATCAACTGAGTTATTGATATCCTAGTGAGCCGCATGACAAAACTGGAAAAATGAAAATGCTTATAGTATAATAGTGAAGTCTTGAAGAGAAATGTATTTATTCTGGCATACATTTCCAGAGAGATAAAAATAAGGCCAAGGTCAATGGTGCAAGTAAAGGAAAATATATATTATATTACTCAGCTAAAATTCCCTATGGGTTTCACCAACAGGCTTCTTCAGGTAAATCTGCAATATAATATACAAGTACAAGTATATTGTAATTTTATTTTGATTTTTGAAACTGTTTAAAATCTATTTATAGAATTTGAAGTAAATAACAATTGTTATACAACTATGAGAACTCAGTATTGTATTTGTATATTATAGTTAAGATTCCCTTGAAGAAGACTCTTGAGAAAATGCACAGGGAATTTTTAGCTGAGTAATAAAAAAAAAATCTTTTACTTGCACCATTGGCCTTGGCCTTACTTGTATCTCTCAGTGACTGGTGCAGCCCTTTTAATTTCTCCATACATTTTCTGAGACAGAGTCCAGTGAAGTGGCAGAAATTTTATGTGACTACCAGCCTGGTATAATAATTACTAGCAGCCTTACTCACTGGGTAAATTTCCATCACCATCAGAAGTATAATAACTATGACACTTCTTGTAAGAGTTAGTGAGATCACGTTGTTGAAGTATACTAAACACTTAAAATAGACTGATGTATCTAATGAATCATTAATTATACAGAACAAGCCTTCCCTTCCAATACATCTCACTGACCACCACTGCCCAGGGCTGTCATTGGGCTCAAACTATGCCCCTGCTGTAACACAGATGCCCACCCCACAGCTGGGAGACCCAAGCCCAACATCAGGACCACTCATCTGTTATGTGGGGTTGGAGGGAACTTGTTGCGTTGTGCAGAGGGTTGGACTAGATAACCCATGAAGTCCCTTCTGTGTTTCTATAAATGGCATTTTATTGCTTTTATTCTTTATATCTTGTTACAGAACCCTACCTCGTTTGTATTTACAAGACAGTGTTCACCAGTGGCATGTATGACAACATCACCATGCCAGTGATTAGCTGGAATTTTTTTAGCAGAATTTCAGGGGGGAAAAGCAATGTAAACAACGTACAGCCAACTTTTGTAGATTTTCCAGCATTTCATTCTGATCTTTGAAATCGGTGGTATGAATATTGTTCACAGCATCCTCCTTCTCAACCAGCCATGCATCAAAGAGACCCTAAAAACAGGAAAAGCCTTTATGAATACCAAACACAAAGTACGGTGAGCAAACAATAAATTGTTACCTACCAGTGATGCTCACCTGCTCTTCAGTGAATTGTTGCCATTTTCGAAGTATGTCTTGTAGAAGAAACCAACGTTCCTCTGTCCATCTACAAATGGCTGCCCATCGGTCCCCTAAGTGCTAATAAAATGGCCAAAACTTAGTAAGCATGTTTTAATATTGACTTATATCTACATTATTTTTCATTTGGTACTGAAAATAAGCTGTTAACCTTACCTTTTATATTATAATGATTAATTTAAGATTATAAATATTTGCAAGTTTTATCTGAACTAGTTACCTTTATAGTTAAAGGAGTACAGCAGTCAATTGAATTGTAAGCATGAAGCAATAAGATTATAAAGAGCAGCAATTTTAATACCAAAGGTGCAGATAGTACTGTGTGACATCTATTTCCATGTCCATAAAAATGTGATGGTTCATAAGCTCTATAATACTGAGAACCATATGTAGCAAGGCAGGAGTTATAACTATTACCTTCCAGCCAACTAAATACAGCTGTCTTAGATGTTTACCTTTTAAAATAACCCTCTTTAAATATATGCTATAACTGATGTTTAAATTAATACAATAAACAATTGTTTGGTGAGGCACCACCAAACAATTAAGCCAATTTTCTTAAATTTACAATATACTTAACTAGGGAGTTATGGAAATAATGAAGCCTGATTTACACAGGAGGAAGTTTCCCTGCTACCAGAAATCTCAGTCCTTATGGTAAATGTTGCTTCTAGCACATGCCAGGGTCATCTGAATAGCCCTGTATTGGCCGTCTCCCTGTAGAGAAATCCACCCACCCTCTTCACTAGGGATGGGCATGAACAACAAAAATGTGGTTCATCGTGGCTCATGGGTGAACTATGAACCGAATCACAAATCCCACAAACCCAGTCAGCTTGCATATGACCTGAACTGGATCTGTGAGGTTCGTATCCAGCTGAGTTGTGGGGGCAGCCTACTCCCATGGCTCAGTCTTTTCAGGCTCTAAACAGCTGGGTCATGTGAGCAGGCTGCCCCTGCAGCTCAGCTATTTCAGATCTAAACAGCTGAGCCACAGGAGTAGGCTGCCCCTGCAGCTCAGCTGTTTTGGGCATGAACCTCACAAACAATTTAGATCAGAAACAGCTGAGCCATGGGAAAGTCTTTTCCTGCAGCTCAGCTGTTTAAAGTGGCTGGCTGCCCAAGAAAGTCCCTTTAAACAGTTGAGCCACACAAAGCAAACTTTTTTCAGTAAGCAGAAAGCAGTGGTTTAAACAGCTCCCAGCTGTTTTTTGTGAAGAGCAGAAAGCTTTCTTCATGAACCACCACAAACAGAATCAAAATTTATGAAAGTTTGTGGCAGTTCTTCAGTGTGCAAACATTGCTTCATGAAACACAAACTGGTTAAAATTTGTCACAAACTTTAGTTCGTCAGCCAGTTCATACCCATCCCTACTCTTTCCTCCCACCCAACCTATTCTGAACAAGAATTTTTACAATGCAGGTAGATTTTTATAAACTTTTATGTCATTTCACCACTTCTACTCCCCCCCCCCCATTTTCCTGCCCCACTTGGGTAATTTCATTTAATTTCTTCTTTCTAACGTTGCCTAGATAATGCTAGCTAAACTGATGATGATTGAGGTATTTGGAATTGGTTGACGTTTTTTTTAAAAAAATATTGGAGAAAATTGAAATAGATGAAAACAGTATCTCACTTCACTGTACACTAGGTGAAGCAATTGATAGATTAATTCAGTAGGCCATATAGGATATCACCCCTTCTGCCATTGCCTCCTCCCCAAGTAAGGTACCTTGGGCAATTCTCCAGGCTGTCCCAGGGTTCCAACAATAAGAAGAGAGTGGGAACAAAGCTCTACAGCTGACAATATAACATTCCACACTCTTAAGAAGGTTTCTGACCCTATTGAGTCTCTTTTTAGGTTTCTCCTGTATAAAATGGCTAGTTCACACATGAGTGTACCTTTTGTTAATGACTTTCATATGTGATTGTGGATCACTGAAGGTTTAACACCACAGGGAAACATTTTTTTTGTCCTATTATATGACAAACTTATTTTTGCCATTGAGTCCATTCATCAATTAGTCATCCACTGTATAAGAACCAAATGATATATAGGCAATTGTGAAATGTCCTTAAATCTTCACTTTGCAGTCAGTGCTTAACAGCGATCACAAAAACACCACATCAAATTTTGTATATCAGCCTAATACATTTCAGTGTTATGACGGGCTTCAGGTTTTATTCATATTGTTCTGTTAGGGCTTCTCAAATTAATTTATTTCCCCTTATTTTTGTAATGCAGCATTTATCCCCATCTAAAAAAGGTTTTTATACTCAAGGCAGTTCCACTTTCTAAAGGGAAAAATTCTTTGTTCTTAGTATTTTTAATAAGAGCTCTGCCTTCCTACCTACAATGCCTATGATCTATCTTTAGCACTGTTCTTCCTTAATCTAGCAGCCAGCACCAAGTCAAGGTCTCTCTGACTTGCTCTTGCTTTGATAAGTTATTCACCAATTTGCATGCTGGAAGAGGTTTTAGATGCTAACCAAAATCAAAACAAGATGAAAAGCCTATCTGAAAATTAACAGGGCTTCAAAGAGAAGCAAGAATCAAACTGTTTTATGAATCCATATCTTAACAGACAAGATACAACTGTTGAAGCAAGTAGAATGATCGAATAACTGCTTTGACAGCAATTTGTATTTTTGTACACTACAGAATATCTCCTGAAAAAGATCCATTTTTTAAACATTGTTATATAATCCGGAGACGACGTTGATTATGTACCTTGGTTCAAGGATTTTCTTATGATTTGTTTATCATGTTGTAGTGCTTCAGATTGTAATACATAGAGAGCATTCTTTATAAGTCTTAATGACTGTTATCCTATTCACCACATGCTCGACTGGAATTATCCAGGAAGCACTGGTCTCCTTCTCAAATGGTTTCATTTGCACCCATCATGTAGTTAAATGTGACTGGTAACATGCCATTGTTATGATATTCTATTTGCTATGCAATTCTGAACTGGCTTTTCCAGGAAGAAAACACAGCAATTCTAAAACAAAAAATGCTGAAGTTGATAGAGAAAACAATGGCAATGGACATGAGTAAGGGACAGTTTAATTTCTCTGGCAAATATTTGGCAAAACCTTTGACCAAAACTGAAACAGTATCACATTGGTTGCAGCCCTAGTAAAATATTAAGTATGTTTCTCCAAAACCATATATTTAGAAATACCATGGAAGGCTCAATTGTCATGGAGCCGTCCATTCTGAAAATATTCTCAAAATTGTCCAAATATCTATCATGACGCAGAGAAAGTAACAAAGTAGCAAAGTTGTACTGCATCTATTTGATCATAAAATTCCCAAGGCCACTAAAAAGAACCCTTTCAGTTCTTTGTCTGTTGGCTGCATGTGGGTTGAACAGTGAGGAAGAACAGCAACAACTATTTATTTATTCATTCATGAAATTTATATCCCGCCTTTCTGCCCTTACAAGGGCTGCCAAGGCAGCTAGCAATCTAAAATATGCATGATAAAATACATTATAAAACCATTAAAATAAATTTCTCTCCTTGAAATACCTCATAAAACAAACTTTAAAAAGAGTTTAAAAATAGAACTAAAATACATACAAAACATAAAAGATTGGTTAGGAAGGAGGGATCATTGAGGGAATGCCAAATGAAACAAATAAGTTTTCACCCACTGGTGGAAGACAACAATGGAAGAGGATAGATGAATTTCCCTGGAGAGAAAGTTCCAGAGCTTTGGTGCCATGACTGAGAAGGCCCTCTCCTGGGTTGCCACCAATGCTCCCTCTAAGCTGTGGAGTCTTGTGAGCAAAAATTCTACTTTGTGCACTACTGGCATTAAAGTTGTGAGCAAGCAGTTTGGCTACTGCGTAAATTAGTTTGCTCTGGAGCCATCCTTCCTGAGCTAAGACAAAAATCTGTGAGCTGGAGGCTAAAAACTATGAGCTAGCTCACACTAACTTAGCTAAGAGGGAACACTGGTTGCCACCCACCTAATTTCAGAGGGCAGGGTCTCTGAGGATGACCTGAGTATCATATACATATTGGTGACAACCCAGTTCAAATTTCCTGATGACTTCACCCAGAAGTTTTATGTAGATGTTAGACAGCATAGGGGACAGGATGGAATGTTGTGGGAACCCATAGTCAAAGACCAAGGGGGTGAACAGCAGTCCCCAAACTTTTGAAACCTACCCTCCAAGCAGGACCAGAAACACCACAGAATGATGCCTCCCAATCCCAGTCCAGATAGGTGGTCCAGAAGGATACCATGATCAATGCTACTGAAAACTGTTGAGAAAGGTTGTCCAGAAGAATCAACAGAGTCAGCCTGCTGAAATTGCTGCTCGACAGGGAGCTGTTATAACAGTGCTGGCAAGAAGCAGGTGAGAAATGCGGCCATCGTAGCACTGAGTGGACTGGCAAAATCACTAGTGAATGGTGAGGACTGGCTTCAAGGAGAAAGCTGGAAATCTAGACAGCTACTGCTTTCCCCTCCCCCTAGTTGCCAAGAGGAAGAAGGGTCTGGTAAATGACTAGATTAGGCAGTGAGATACAGGGAGATGGTAGGCAAGCAGATCCGTGGAAGCAATTAGGACCATCAGCAATTATGCATTCTACATTCAGTCATATGAGAGCTCCACTGTTTAAGTCATCTTTCAGATGCTTTTAATAATCCCCAAGCACAGAAGGAAGCTACTTGGGAAAATAATCCAGTCAACAAGCTACTTGCTAGTTTCCTGCTGTAGAGACAGACAACAGCAACTTCCTTTGCCTTGTGTCAAGACATATGTTATTTAAAATGTTTAATGGAAGTCTTGTTATATGGTGCCAAACATCAAATCAAGAGATAAAACTATGTCAATAGCAGTAATTCCTAAAATGTACTTTTTTCACTGCAAAGATACCAGTGGAATAGTTACCTGAAGTTGTTGTTCTAAGGCAGCTGTAGCTTTGTCTCCACTAGCTTCATCCACTACAACAACCATATGAGTGAGAGAATTAACCTTGACTTGTTCCTGTTCTAAGTCTTCCTGAAGAGTCTAAAATAAAGAAGAAGAAAAAACACATATCAACTTATAATTAAAGACCTAGGCAGAATTTTGCCTCATGATGTACCAAGCTGTACTAGAACATCTTCCAAAAAAAGAGAAGAATCTATTGTGAGCAGAGGTAGCAGAAATGAGAATGTGTCAAATTCAATCAAAATTGTGCTTAAGTCAAAACAAAAATTTCAAATACACTGCTCAGGATACATACATTTTTGCTTTGTGAAGGTTTCTTTTGTATGGCAAGTCCATATTTCCCCCACATCTGTTTTTAAAATGTCTCCTATTTAGACTTCTTTTACAGCTGTTTTGACAATTGATTGACTGCTATCTAAGTTTTGCTTCTATATTTGTTTCTAAGATGTGAATGTGAGGGGGAAGTTGCCTGCTTTTTATGTAAAGCACATTAACTCTAAAATTTATCTTGGCTCCGGTCACACGGGCCGGAAAATGCGGGGGGGAAGCGTGGCTGTTTGCCCCGGGCTAAATAACTGCGCGATTGCACGATCCGACGTCCCGTGTAACTCCCGTGGAGGTCCGAAGGTTAGGGGGGAGGTGCCGATCACACCACAGGCAACGAAGCAGGGCGGCGCGGCAAACGGGGTTGTATTTGTTTTGTTTAACCTGAAGTGTGTGCATGCTCCGTTGGGTGCTTGTGCGCATCCAGTGGAGACTTGGAAAAAAAAACCCTTTTGCACTCCTCAGTTTCTGTTTCAGGTGGGTCTTCCGAGGGTCAAATGACACAGCCCCTGTCCCCCTATAGCCGCCCTTCCCCACTCCCTCAGCTGTTCCTTCAGCCCCCTGCCCCCAAACCTCCCCTCAACCCCCCACTCCTCCCCCTTCCTTGATCTGCTCCGTCCTTCTGTCCTTCTCCCCTGACCCAAATCTCACTCCCAGCCCCCCCCTTTCCTACATGTGCCACTGCAAAGGGAAGCCGCTTGAACAGCCTCCAGTCTCCCAAGGACACGGAGTCTCTCAGGACACGGAGGGACTTTCCCCAGCCTCCCCCCCCAATACCCTTGCAAGGAGCCCCCTTCCTTCGGCCGAGCTCTTCTGGCTGCCAGCAGCAGTGTCCTCCCCCTTGCTGACCATCTGGACTTGTCCCTCCCCTCGATGCATTGTTATCTCCCTGACTTTGCATCGTGAATCAAACGTCCAGCGTCTGGAAACGGGGTGTTTTGTTGTTTGTTTACACAGTGTGCGCATGCTCCGTTGGGTGCTGTTGCGCATCTGGAGACTTGAGGAAAAAAAAACAAAGCTGTTTGCCAGGGGACACGGGCGGGCGCCGGATGCCACAGGATTCCACCGGGAACACGATCACGCGCCTGCCCTTGCCCCGCAGTTTCCGGAAACTAGTACCTCCGAGGTACTAGTTTTTTGCCGCGCGTCTTTGCTGGGAAGCCTCGGCTGAGCCACGGGAGTGCTACACTTCCCAGATGTGCCGGTGAGATCGCGCCCAGAAAATGCGCCTGACTTCCGTCTCACTAGCGTGGCAACTGTTCCGTGTGACCGCAGCCCTAGTCAGGTTTTCAATGACAAATGATGGGTGATTTTTCCTTTCTCTATTATTGTTGTTCTCCAGCTACTTGTATTGTTGAAAACTGAGCCATCTTAGCTGTTACTTTGCTGCAAGAAGAACATACTTTAAAAGGTATATTTATTTTTCCCTTTAATTTTTTACATGAATGTGACTAGTATTGTTCTTTTTAGGGTTTTTTCTGTTTGCTATGTTTTGTTTTTTTTTGTTTGTTTTTTTAATATAAATTTTATTGAAAGATTTTCTTATATAACAAACAATAAACAAACAGATCAAACAAGCAACTGCTATGTTTTGTTAATGTTTATCTGTTGTGTGATTGAATGATTTTTGAAGTATATTTTGCTTGAGGATTTCTTTGGAAGACAAGTATGAAGTGCTACCTGGTTCTGGATCCTTTTGAAGGGGAAAAAAAGACACCGGAGTCTCCTGGCATGTTTGTAATCATTGTTTTATTTACAAATAGACAAAAATCACAAATCACTGCAGTCTCTGTCTCTTCTAAATTAAACCCAATGTTTCTTTATATACTGACCTGATCTCATCCAAGTTCTCACAGATACTTAGCAAGGCAACCAGGATATCATATCTACCCCACAACCTGTTGAGAAATAACCCATACGTACAGTAATTCATTAAAAATGAAGAGCCTTTTAAGAAGCTGGGGCCTTTGCCAGTGATGAGTAGTTGGCTGTCCACAAAAACCTAGATCTGCTGAGAGCCACCACATACCTCTAGAAAAAGATTCTTTCTGGGACCCACCTCATGTCATCCAGAGGTAACCCAAACACCAGATTATAGAAAATAACATTATTTGCCCTGCTCCATAGAATTTTGTCCCCTAGTCTCCTCCTCTCAGCAGTCCTGTGAACTGCAAGGTATTCTGTAAGGTTAGTGGCGCTGGGTTACCCCAACATTCTTTATCCCAAGCACAAACTGGTAAATCTACCTTGTAATCTGTAAATTGCTGAAGGAACCTCTTGCGGGCATCCCTCCCTTCTCATCATTCCCATTCTCCTTTAGTAGGTTAAGATAAAACTGTCAGCCTGCTTTATAAAGAAATTATCTTCCCACTCCTGTCAGTAAAGATGTACTTGTAAGACTGAACCAGACTGGGACTGAAATCAAAGAAACCCAGCACAAAAATAGCAAATCAATGCATAATCAAATAAAAAAGTCTGCCAGGAGCAGAAAAATTGCTTCTTTCCAAAGGTAGCTCATAACAGCTTTTTCAGAGAATATAGTGGTTTTCCATGACAGATTAAAAATGTAATTGTATAATGTATCAAAGAAATCCAATCCATAAAAGAAAAATAGGACTGCTGTATAATACCGATCCAAGCTTTGTTTTTGTTGAAGCAGCATGAGTGATTCTTTGTAAAGTTATTTCAGGAAAGGTTGGGGGGCAGGAGGAACTGGGCAGAATTAATACTGGCAAGGCTTAACACATACTAAAGAAACCAGAATGGTGTTGGGGTTAAAATAAACCTCTAGTAACCTTATATATGCTAGAAACACTGGCAAGAAATATTGTTCTGTAACGTAATACAGCATGCTTTAATATAGCTAGAAAAGAACTATTAATTACTGGGCTAAGAAAATCAGTTGTAACATTCTGCCTTATAATGGAACAAAATGGCTTATATTACACAATCAGATAACCTGACATACTATCCTCAACCTCATTTACATACTCAAATCTACACTAGAAGAGCCAACAATTCCTGACAAATCAGAAGCTCTTGAGTCCAATGGCACTTTGTGTGTGTAAAGAGTCATCAAGTTGCAGCAGACTTATGGCGACCCTAACTAGGGGTTTTCGAGGCAAGTGAGAAGCAGAGGTGGTTTGCCATTGCCTCCTCTGCAGAGACTTCCTTGGGAGGCTCCCTTCCAAGTACCAACCCTGGCCCCGGCCACATGTGCCGGAAAACGCATGGGGGGATGGCTATTTGCGCCGTCGCATTCTGATCCACCATTATGCAATCAGACGCGATGGCAGCGCACCGGGGTTTTGTCCTTCGGTGTGAGCTGCAAAGAGGACAAGAGGACGGCTGGAGGGAATAGGCATGCGCCGGTGCGATGACACCGAACGAGTCCATCTGCAGCCTGTGGCAAACCATTTGCAAGTAGATCTTTGCAGGTACTTTTTAACTGCACATCTTTAGCGGCACACCACGGGTTGGCCATGGTGCACTACGTTTCCCAGATGTTGCAGTGTGATCACGCCCCAAAACTCCACCCAGACTTTGTGCCTTTTGTGTGGCAAATTCTCCGTGTGACCGGGGCCCCTGCTTAGTTTCTGAAATGTAAAGAGATCAGACTGTACTATGCTACCTTCCCTCCCAATGGCACTTTAGAGACTAACAAAATTTATTTCAGCTTAAGGTTTTGTGACTCAGAGCTCATTTCATCAGATGCACCTGATACCAGTGAGTTGTGAATCATGAACGTTTATGCTGGAATAAATTTTGTTTGTCTCTGAAGTACCATTGGATTCCTTTTTAAAAATTGTGCTTCTACAGACTAACATGGATACCCATTAGGAATGAACCTGTGATAAATCATCATGTAAATAACAATAGGGTTATCATTGCTTGTTCCATGTAAAACAGAATGACTTGTGAATTGGATAAAAGAGTATCTCAGCTGTCTTTGATTTTTTTTATTGGACAGATGGAGATTCTGATCTCAAGATAAGTAAACTTATACATTAACCATATACAGACATTAAGATGAAATATTAAAACATTAAGCTTCCATATTAGTGGTGTATACATGGAAGTGAAGTGAAACACAACAAAACTGAAATAATACGACAGCAATATCATCAAGAGTTAGATGACTGAAAGTGTAAGTGATAAACTTGACATTTAAAGTATATATTGACATACAACTGTTGAACTGTGGTGGACAATTCAGTTTTATATGTGCTATGTTCCCAAACTGCTATCAGATCAGCCATATGAAACAAAACAAATAAAAACTTTGCGGTGATATTAGAAAGGTAGCAGACTGTGAGGAACTCACAGCTCACCTTAAGAACATGCAATTTAGAACAGTTATGTATTCTCCTATCTGCCTGAAATGTGGCAGGATCAGTTTTTTTGGAGTGAAGTGTGCTCTCTGAAAACTGCCTCCATATTTGATGGAAAATAAATGTCCAACCAGAAATGTATTTCCCCTTGAAAGCAATGGGAAACAAAACAAACAATAAAAATGCAAACAAAAAAGAAAAGGAGAAATAATGACCACCCATATTGAACTGGCCAAATTTCCCAGCTGTACCTCCTTTTGATTTCTCAAGTGCCTCCTTTTTAAGACAGCATCAGAGCACAGTAAATAGTAGTATGCCATCAAGTGGATGCTCTTGAAACATTTTTCCCCCCTCAGGTCAAGTGTATTCTGGTCTGCAGCTGATATAATAGGTCTTATCGTATTCTTTGGAGAGCATCTGAAATAGCCACTGACTTTTACTGTCACTGGAAATACAGTGTCTACCAGCTGGCTCAAGGCAAATGAGTTGACACATTCCTGAGGATGTCTTTGCATTTGTAAATTTTGGTTGGCTAAATTCCAGCAAATGAGAAAAACCTTCCTGAATTCTTGAGCCTAGCTGGAAAATTGAGCAAATCAGATTTACAGTTAGTCAGCTCCTTCTGGCTGCGGTGCTGGCTAGCACTTGTAGATAGGGTGACTTTGCTTCCCCCAGAAGGAGCAAGAGGCATGTGACCTGTGATGGCAGCATCATGGCATTACTGCAGAGGGGTAGAGCTGGCAGGGATTTAAGTGCAGCTCCACCCCCTGCCCTTCCTCTTTGCTGTGTGGTCGGTTGCAGGAAAGGAGCTGACCCCAGCCATGGGTAGCAAGGAGCAGGCCTCAGTTTACCAGCAGTTAAGGCAGCAGCTTCCACAGAGCTCTCATGGCCTCCGCAATGGCGGTGACTTTTGGGGTAGTGGTTGGTACTGAGCCATGGCCTCTGTAGTGGCAGAGCCACAGCAGCATCCCAAGGGTGGCAGCAGCCAAAGGGCCACAGCCTGAGCAGTGGTGGCTGTGGTGGCCCCCCCTGGGGCTTGATGCGGGCACAAGACTAAGGCCTGAACAAGGGTGGTGGTATTGGCAGCCTCCTTAGGGACCTGGCAGCTGGCTACTTAGCCCTGGGGGGGAGTGAAGCCTGGGTACCCAAGGCTGGGTGAGTGGCACGGAAGGCTGGGGCCCAGCAGTAAGGTCGAGCAGGGGTGTAAGACCAAGACTCTGGGGCGGTGCTGGGTGGTGGCTGCAGCCATTTTGGCCCAGGGTGGTCCCCCTCAGGAGAAGTGGGGGCTGGGTGGCATTCTGCAGGAGCCAACAGTGGCTGTAGGGGCTGGAGGTGAGCCCAATGCTCTGTGGGCTGGCCATTAAGGGGGCTTTGCTCAGGGGGCTGAGTTCTGCCTACTTGGAATGGAGACAAGGAAAGGGCAGGGGCACCCTAAGGGCAAGCAGCCAGTGCAAAGAGTGGCCCTGAAGCAGGTGAGGAGGAGTAGGTCCCTGGCAGGCAGGACATCTTAGAAAGGCTGGAGGTGCTAGAGCGGAGTATGGGTAGGCCTCTGGCCCCTGCCAAGGTGGTGCGGGGGGGGGCAGCGGCAAACCTGACAGGCTGCCAATAGGAGATTTCAAGCAGAGGTCTTAGCCAATGTTCCCTCTAAGCTATGGAGCCCTGTGAGCAAAAATTCTACTTTGTGAGCTAGTGGCATTAACGTTGTGAGCAGGAGATTTGGCTGCTGCATAAATTAGTTTGCTCTGGAGCCATCCTTCCTGGGCTATGACAAAAATGTGTGAGCTGGAGGCTAAAAAACTGTGGGCTAGCTCACACTAACTCAGCTTAGAGGGAACACTGGTCTTAGCAGAATTGTCTGCTTTGGAGGGCAGGTGTGGCAAGTCATTAGGGACTGATGGAATGGCTGCAATCATGACTCGCAACACACCAAGAGTATGGGCCGGGCATGGAGGATGCAATGCAGAGGCAGCAGCCTGATGTGGTTCAGGTGTCTTTGGAAGAGGTTTCTACAGTGGATAAGGATAAGTGGGCCAGAACGCACTGTGGCAGGCCTGCATAGACTTGGGGACAGCCACACCACAAGCACAAGATATACCACAGATGCCTATGCCTGCGCAGCACAGTGGATGGGCATGGGGAACAAGTTAGTTAGCACCCCAGGCAGAGTGGGGGAGTGTTTCATCATCACCACCCCAGCCACTGGGGGTCCCTTGGGGAGGATGGGGGTACTCCAGCCCTCTGGAATAGCATACAAAGCAGTTCTGATAAAAGCCTTGCCATTTAGTGATCAGGCCATGCCCTTGGGGGGATCATCTTTCTTCTGCAATACGGAATAAGATATGCAGGGGGGAGTATGTGGATGTGTTCACCCTTGTATTCAGGGAGCTAGAGAAGAAGAATAAGGAAGACCTTGATGAGAGGGACAAGTAGAAACTGAAAAGGTATATAGTGGATAGGACGTGGGCCGATTGGTTCCCGGGGTTCTTAATTTACGTTGGTGTAGTGGTCTGGGCCTAGCCATGAAGGGTTCCTAACCTTGTTCTGGTATATGAACATAATTTACCGGAGGTATTCAGATTTTGCGAGTCCGGCACAACTTCAGTACAATGCGGAGTTTTGGATGTGGGCAGCCATGAATCCTGCCCTTCTCTGGGACCAGATTCATCTGCAGTTGTGGATGCAGGTTATTTCATCAGCAAGGCCCAATGGTGGCAACAGGTCAGACAGTGGGCACATCATGCATAGGCTCCAGAGTAGTTCAGGCACCACACCCAGGCAGGGCAGGCTGTTCAACAGGATCCACTTTGCTGGGAGTTCAACTCCCAAGGGGCGTGTTGCTGAGGACCCTGCAAGTTCCAACTCAAGTGCCGCCTGTGCTCCCACACATTCACACTGTGTCTTAGGGCAAAACCCCAGGTGGGGTTCAGGGAGCAATGGGGGTAAGCAACCCGGCAGGGGGGCGCCAACCTACCTCCTGAAAAAGGGACCCAGCCCAATTAAGCTGAAGGAGCTTGAATGCTGGTTGCAGTGTTACCCTAGGCAAGAAGAGCAATTGTACTTGTTGGAGTTGTACTTATAGTTTTCACATCCCATGACAGGGCCTGTGGAGGCCCTACTGGGCTGATAATCTATACTCAGTCAGGGGGATGAAGCAGGTAGTCAGGGCAAAGATTGAGAAGGAATGTAAGGAGGGTCGGGTCCTGGGGCCCTTCCCTTCACCACGGGTGACTAATCTGTACATATCTCCTATGGGGGTCATGCCTAAGAAGGCTTGGGGGAGTATCACCTCCTACATCACTTATCCTACCTAGGGATGACTCGGTGAATGTTATGATACCTGAACATTTGTGCTTGGTCTGCTCCACGTCATTTGATCAGGCCATACATATTGTGCAGTGCTGCGGTGTCAGGGCTGAGTTGGCTAAATGCAATATTAAAACTGCCTTCCACCTCCTGCCAGTTTACCCCTCTGATTTTGAGTTGCTGGGTTTTGCATCTGAAGGGCAGTTTTATATGGATACTTTGTTTCATGTGTGACATTTGAGTGTTTTAGTTCCTTCCTGCAGTGTACCCTGCGCTTCATGACAGGGCTGGTCAGTACGGCCCACTATCTGAATGATTTCTTGTTTGTGGGTCCACAGGGCACCGGACAGTGTAAAAAGTTGTTAATTTTGTTTAGCTGGGGAGCTAGGGGTCCCATTGGCCCATGCAAAACTGAAGGGGCGGGGATGTCTTTGACTTTTTTGAGTGTGGAACTGGATACCAGGAGGCAGACTTCTAGGCTCAGGATCTGTGCGTGAGGATTTTGTCATTCAGGGGTAAGAGGAAAGCCACATTGGTGGAGCTGCAACACTTGGTGGGCCAACTTAATTTTGCTTGTAAAGTAGTGGCACCAGGCAGAGCATTCCTTAGGAGATTGTGCGATACTATGGCAGGGCTTTGGCTCCCACATCATAGGGTTGGGGTCACAGTAGCATGAGGGCGGATCTGGAGGTCTGGTAAGAGTTCTTGGAGGGGTTCAGTGACGTTTCCTTTTTGCAGGAGAATATGAGAATCAAGGCAAAATTGCAGATTATGTCCAATGCAGCAGGATCCCTAGGGTTTGGGATATACTTTCATGGTCAGTGGTGTGCAAAGGATTGGCCAGCTGACTGGGCCGACATGGGCATGACTATGGACATGACATTCCTGGAGTTTTTCCCCATCGTAGTCATAATGTGGTTGTGGACTGAGCAGCTGGTCAATCATATGGTGCAGTTTTGGTGTGACAATTTGTGATTAACTCTCTTATGTCCAAATCCCATAGGGTTATGACACTGGTGAGGACTTTTATGTTGTGCTGCCATTTTAATATACTGTTCATGGCTAAGCACCTGCCAGGGGTTAGTAATGGTGTGGCTAATGCTCTGTCTCATAAACAGAAGTTCCATCAGCTGGCACCAGAAGCCAATCCCTGGCTGACCCGGATGTCCCCAGAGCTGTGGTGCCTTGGAGGGCCAAGGCTGAGAGGGCAATAGAGCTGGCCTTGACACCTAGCACCAGGAGGGCCTATGGCCATGTGGGTCAGCGGTTTGAGTCCTTTAGGCAGCAGGTAGGCATTTCTGAGCAAAGTTAGGAGCTTTACCGAAGTCATAGGAGACTTCCACATTCTGAAGATGCTGGAGGGCTGGTTGCACGAGGACAGATCACAGGCCAACAGGAGAGAGCCCATTCCCTACATGGTTCTGAGGGGGTCTGGGTGGCAGTTTATGAGGGTGGCTATGAGGTCTGTCTTTTTCATGTTGTGGCATTGGTGGCAGTTTATGGGGCACTGTGGGTGAGCAAGTTGGTAGTGGGTTCACAAAGTGACAGGTCAGGTAGGGTGCTGAGGCTGCAGGACATTCACTTAGTGGGGAGCAGCATCCACATCAGGGTCAGGCATTTGAAAATTGATCAGTGTCAAAAAGGGGTGGAGATTAAGGTGGTCAGCCTTTGCCTGGTAGCAGTGTTCCAGCGGTACTTGGTGATGAGGGGCTTGTAGGTGGGCATGCTGTTCCAGCACAGTGACGATAGCCCACTGACCAAGTTTCAATTTTGGGCAGTCACTAGGAGGGCGTTGGACACACTGGGGATGGGTCAGTTTTGATTTGGAACCCACTTCCTCCAAATTGGGGTGGTCTCCATGGCAGCTGCTATGGGCAATTTGGCCCCAGACATTCAACAGTTATGGCACTAGAGGTCACAGTGCTATAAGTCTTATGTTCGGCTGCATAATACTCTGAGGGATTGGTGCTCTGCTTTTAATTATATTCTCTTTCCAGGTCTGGCTGGCTGCTGTGAGAGGCAAAGAGTCACAATTTGTGGCCACAGTATGGTCTTTCGGGTGGCCCACTGGGCCAGGAGGGGGCCCACTGGTTTGCAATTGGGGCTCACTCTCACTGAGTTTGCTTCAGTTGAATGGTTGGGGCAACAGGGCTTGAGGTGGCCTGGCCTCATCCTGCTGCTATTCAAGAGAAGATGGGATCCTCTGCCTCACAACCTGTTGATCCACTTGAGTGGAAATGATCTTGGCCTAGTGAAGGGTAAGGCCCTGGTGATTCAGGCAAAGGCCAACCTGGTGCTCATCAGGAGCAGGTGGCCTGGTATGCAGATCATGTGGCCTTGTGTTTTGCCACACCACATGTGGTGCAGTATGGGAGACCCTCGATCCTTGGACAAGGCTTGGCAGAAGGTGAACAGGGAACTGGGGGAGGTGATAGCAGGCAGAATGGGGCACTCCTTGCCTTATCCTGGGATACAGGCTGAATTGACTGACCTGTACAGGGGTGATGGAGTACACCTATCTGAAAAGGGCAATGATATATTCCTGGAGGAGTTGGGGCAAGGGCTGTGGGCATGAGGCCCTGGAGGTGGCAGGTTAGTGCAGGAAAAAGGAAACGCGGATCTGGTGAGCACCATGTGGCACCTTCCCTGTTGGGGATCAAGGGGTTTGTCAGGCTCAGCCTTCAGGTTTTGCAGCCCAGGGCAGGGAGTGAGGACTGCCTTTGGGACCACCCTGGCTAGGCCCCACCCCTCTAAGTTTTGCAGCTTGGGGAGAGCTCCAGGGTGGCACCCACTTGCTAGGCTGGCCGGTGACCAGCAGAAGGGATGGCTCACACATTGGGCAGAGGTGGCTCACCCAGCAGATGGAAAGGAGTGATCTCGAGTGACCCTTGGCCTTGGCCTATTTCCACACTTGGGGTTGCCCATGTCACAAAAGCTGTAAATACTCAATAAAGTGGCCCATAGTTAAACCTATTTTGGTTTCCATCTCTTTCTACCAATGGCGGGGGGCAACTGGTTATTTATGACATCTGAAAATGATCCCTTTTTGTCATCAGAACATGAAAACTTATGCTAAAATTAACATGGCCCTGGGAGAAGCAGTCCTGCCATTAATGGGAAATCATTTGATAGATCCCAGCTTGTTTAACTTAATTATTATTACTTTACTAGCTAGTAGTCTTTCTGAACTGAGAATTTAAAAAATGAAACATTTGGATCTAAGCCAAGTGTAAAATTTGACACAGGGGGCAAGGAATGCAGACTAAAAGTAATATTATTAATACAACATGTACATTCAAAGAAAAAATGAATTATCTGATTCAGGGAGGAAATAAAAGGTTGCAAATGCGTCAAGGTGAAGTACAAGATTTATAGTGATGGGAAGAGATAAAATATTAACAATGCCACCCTAAGATTAATAATGCCATCAATTTAGCATTCTACTGAGGTTTGTTCAACAGAATTTACAGTTGTTAGGACTGTACTGTAAAAGAAAAAGAGGAATTTGTGTTGATCTCATTCTATGCAGATGCCATCTCTTCACTAATCTAAAATAATCATTTCTATTCATGGATCCAAACCCTCCTAAACAGCATGCACATCTTTTTAAAGAAGCCATTGCATGCAATGGCAATATTTTGTCACTGAAACTGGATGCAGAACAGGAAGCAGGCAGTTTTCCATGTCATTTAGTTCAGTCTACACTTCTTCACCTCCAATTATTAGAAGACACATGTTCTCTTGCTCAAGTGACCTGTTCCCAGTGCTGGAAGTCAAATGTTTATTTTTTCCCCTTCACTAGTTCAAAAGGGGAAAATACTCGCCTTATGACAACTAAAGACAGACAGGGATTATATTCTAGGCACAGTTGTAGCTACTTGATCTAAATTATATTGGTTTTTACACAGCTTAGAATTTGTGGCTAAAATACTATGCTTGGAGCCAATTTCTCCCTATCAAAGGCTGCTACTATTCTTATTGTTCCTGCCTTTTGTCAGACAATCATTTGTACTATTAAGAATGCTTATAATAGATTTTATTCTGTGGCATCAATATGCAACATTAGTTGAAAAATTAGACTGAAAAAGTAAACAAAGTATTTTCCAAACTGTAAGGCAGAGATGTTCCACCAGGCTTTTAGTTGAGGTGAGCAATGGGAGGTTAAGACTGGCACCCTCTTTTTTCTTTCTATGGCCCTCACGTACCCTCCCCTGCCCTGCTGTGTGGGACAGCAGTGTGGCTGGTAAAGGGGGGACTATTATATTGCTATCTGGTTTGGTTTTAAATTATTATACATACTGATTGTATTTTAAATGTTTTTTACAATTGCCCAGAGCCTGCTTGCAGGGTGGGTGATACACAAATTTAATGAAATAAATAATAAAATAAAAAGCAAAACCATTATCATTTCTATACAATAGTTATTTTCTGACTTCTGTATTTGAAATTCATTCTATAGTACCTTTTCTGTTTTGAAATTGATATTCCTAAAATATACTAGAATAAGTATGGGATGCACAAGGATTTGCAGGGGCAATCTCATTTTCCTCACCCCTATTATCTCTTTCCTTTCCCTGAAAGCCTATAGGCTCACCCTTTTTCTTGCTTCCTTCTCTCTTTCCCACCCACGAGCCAACTGAACCTTATGTACTCCCCTGCTTTTGGCTTTCTCTCCTTCACTCCTGTGGCAGCCTCTCCCTGGAAAGATTATGTTTGACTCCATCTGCTGGGTTGGACCAGGCCTAAAGGCATGTTGCTGGCCAATAGGCCTAGTTGTACAGTGGGGAACCTACAAAGACTTGTGGGGGTACCTCACTTCCCCCATACCCCCCTCCCCACACTATTTTCTCATTTCCTCCTCCAGGCAGCCCCCATATCCTCACTTTTCCCTGCTTCTTTTTCCCCTTCCCACTCACCAACTAACCTTTTATCTTCCCCCATCTCCAGCTATGTTTATTATTTATTTACTTAATTTAAACCACAGTGGGGTTTCTTCACAGTGGGGACCTAAAGTAGTTTGGTGTAGTGGTTAAGTGCGCGGACTCTAATCTGGGAAAACCGGGTTTGATTCCCCACTCCTTAGGGCAGCCAAACCGCGGCGGGGGATCTGAGCGTCGTCACAGGATCCCTGCCGCGGGGGGACAGTGATACTCATTGCACCGCCGTCGCCAGGATGTGACGCTATGTGTCACATCCTGGCAACGGCGGTGCAACGAGTATCGCTGTCCCCCCGCGGAAGGGATCCTGTGACAACGCTCAGATCTCCCACCATTGTTTGGCAGCCCTACCACTCCTCCACTTGCACCTGCTGATGTGACCTTGGGTCAGTCACAAGCTCTGGCACAGCTGTTCCTGAAAGAACAGAGTTCTCTCAGCCCCACCCACCTCACAGGGTGTCTGTTGTGGAGAGGGGAAGGGAAAGGAGTTTGTAAGCCACTCTGAGACTCCAAGTGAAGGGTGGGGTATAAATCCAATCTCTTCTTCTTCTTCTTCTTCTTCTTCTTCTTCTTCTTCTTCTTCTTCTTCTTCTTCTTCTTCTTCTTCTTCTTCTTCTACTACTACTACTTCATTCTCCTGTACTCTATTTTATTTTCACAACAAACCTGTGAAGTAAGTTAGGCTGAAAACATGTGACTGGCCCAAGGTTACCCTGTGAGCTTTCATGGCAGAGTGGGGATTCAAACCTGGGTCTCCCAGATCCTACTCTGAAACTCTAACCACTACACTACACTGGCTTTTCATGGGGTAGCTGCTGTTGAGCAGTAGTAGCATGGGTACATCGTGCATGTCATGGTAGCAAATCACCCTGTGGTTGCTGCCTAGCCTGGCCCCAATATGTCCTCTCTTAAAGGCCAAAACAGCCCCAGAAAGGGCCTACCCTCTCTCCCTACTGTTTACAGACTGAAACCAAGGCTTGAAGTCTGGCAATACTGTTCTGGTTGCCTAGCAACAGCCAATGAGTGTATTCATTTCTTAAAGTTAAAGGTACTGCTTTAATGGGGGGGGGGTTTAACCCCCCTCCTTTAAAAAAAAGATTTCCAATTTTTCTGCAAACAGAATTATTCAGGTTTGAAGAAAGACCTGTCTTGTTTCTTCATGGCTCCAGTCTCTGAATTTAGATATCCCCTGATTTGGCCATGTTTAGAATTATATTGATGTGAATGCTAAAGCCTGAATAATTTTCTCAAAATCTCAGAGCTGCAGCAGTTTATCTGTACTTCACTACACTATATCTGAGCATGATATACTGATAGCTATTCTGAAATATAAGAAAAGGAGTAAATTCACTTTATGCTGTTGAGCTGCATGATCATTTTAGCAGGTTTATTATTTATTTATTAAGCAGGTTATTAGCAACATAAGAAACAAAACAATCAAGGCCTCAGAGCCGAGTCAGTTTACATTACATACTGGGCAATAATGAATTTCATTGTGTTGTATGAGATAACTGTTTATGAAGGAAAGTTGAAGAGAATGTTCATATCCAGTTAGAGGAGAAAAGCAGTAGGACTACATCAGAGATCTAAGGACTAGCATGGTGTAATGGTTAAAGTGTTGAAATAGGACATGGAATGACCAGGTTCAAATACCCACTCAGCCACACAAGCTCAGTGGGTGACCCTGGGCCCATCACAATCTCTCAGCCTAACCTACTCCGATGGACCCCTGTCTTTCCCTACTCTGAGGCAGATTTTCCTGCCAAAATTCTTTTAGTTCCCCGCTGTGACTGAGCAGCTCCTAGTAGAGCATAAATGAATATGTTTTTTAAAAGACTCTCTGTCCCATCCTCTCTACAGAATATAATCCGGCTTTTAGCCCAACCCAAGAAACTTTCTGTGGGAAAGCAGGAGCCCTCTTCTTATTTCCCTTTTTAAATGGCACTGGAGATGGATTAACAGTAAAACAAAAGAACGAGTTTATTCAACAAGCAGCAGTGGGGATTGCTGAGGTAAAAGTTGTAGATGTTACAGAATTCACTTCTTAAACAAGCAAAATGATGTTATTAAATCTTATTTTCAGGTATTCTTAGTTCTTAGCAGTAAGAGGTGTTTTACTTAGGTGCTTTCACACATGCTAAATAATGCAGTTTCAATCCACTTCAGTGATCATTTGCAAGTGGATTTTTGCCATTTCACACAGTAACATCCAGTTGCAAAGCACATTGAAAGTGGATTGAAAGGGCATTATTTGATGCATGTGAAAGCATTTAGTATATTAGTTACAGCAACAATGATTCCTCAGAGAGTTTCCTATGGCATTTCAGATTTTCTGGAGCTGGTCACTGTCTTTGTGAACCTAACTCACTCCTTTGTTAAAGTTACAGTTTATCTCTATAAAGTACTGAGACTGATGCATATCGTTGTGATTTCAGATCATAATTAGTGAAAAGAGAACTTGAGATACTTGCGGGACCCGAAGGTCCGCTTATATTCCCAATCAAACCTCACCCAACACATACACCCATTCCCGTGATAGGCTATATACAATACTACTTTCCCGCATTGGTTCCCTTTAGGATCCGGACTGGCCAATTGGCAAGTCCCAGGATCCTCTGCTTCTATTGTTGTTGGATGTGAAGCTCAGCTTGTCCACCCGGCCACATGTCAGCTCGACCGCGTGGGCAGTCTTGCTTGGTACACAACTATCTCTGTTTCCTGAGATGTCTAAAACCATTTCCCCTTTATAATAGACCAGGGTTCTCCTCAGAGCTAAACTCTCTTTAGCACTGGGCAGGAATTAACCCTGTTCCTTTTCTGGCTTGAAAGGGGTTTTCCACAGACTACCCCAGGCTGCGGTCACACGTAACAGAAGCCACACAAGTGAGACGGAAAACAGGCGGAGTTTCCGGGCGCGATCTCACCAGCATATCTGGGAAGCGTAGCACTCCCGTGGCTCAACCGAGGCTTCCAGCAAAACTGCATGGCAAAAAACTAGTACCTTGGAGGTACTAGTTTCCGGAAACTGCGGGGCAAGGGCGGGCGTCTGATCGCGTTTCCGGTGGCATCCGGCGCCCGCCCATGTCCCCTTGCAAATAAGGTGTGTGTTTTTTTGTCCAAGTCTCTGTGGATGCGCATGCGCACCCAACGGAGCATGCGCATTTGTCATGTACACAAAAATAAAAAACAGTTTGCCGCGGCGCGCGCTTCTTCGTCGCGTGCCGGCTTGTCCTGTGATCGGCACCTCTCCACGGTACCTCCACAGGACCTCCACAGGAGGTCTGATCGTGTAACTGCGCAGTAGTTTGCCCCAGGGCAAACAGCCACGCTTCTCCTCTGCAGTTTCCTGCCCGTGTGACCGGGGCCCCTGTCACTTTTGCCAAAACTCTCTCCCAGTTCTGGTGTCTGCAAGCAGACTTCAGTTTATACTGCCACTGAGACTATAAATTCTTAATCTTAATTCCTCCTCAGGTTATAGATATAACACAGTTAAGGCAAGGAATATTTTCCTTTGATGAACCCATCTGACTTTTCTTATCAGAGACACTGAGGCCAAACTCTATCAGAAATCGATTGCCTTCAGAATAGTTCTACCTGACAGAACAGCTCCAAACTGAACTCAAAACTCAAACTGCCTCTCCCCTCAGCACTCAGCTGATCATATATTTTCCTCAGATGGCACTGGCCAATCACAGAAGAAGAGCAGCCTGTCACTCAAGCTCTCTATTTCCAGAAAAAACTTTACCTCCTGACTCTCTGATTTAGTTGCACTCAGAAACCTGCTAAGTGCAGTCCATCACACCTACCTCACAATGCTGTTGTTGTTGTGAGGATTAAGTGTAGTAGAGGAGAGTGATGTGAAAGCTGCTTTGGCTCTTAATAAGGGAGCAAAGTGGGATATACATAAAAATAGGTAAATAATAAATAAGGTAAGTAGAGTATAACATCCTTGATTGTGTACACTGCAGTATCCCCCTTTCATAGTAACATCAAAAGCAGTACTAAGTTGTTTTACACATTGTACGTATTCTATTCTATTCGATCACTCTGTATGTATGGTGTTGCTTGTTTGTTAAATAAAATGTTAATTGTAAAAAAAAGCCGTACTAAGCAGATGCATTTGGACCAACTGATTTCTTGATATGCTGCTACGTTACCACAAAACAGTAATTTATTCAGCATATCTTGTAAGCAGAAGTAATATACCATTTGAATTTCTGATCCTGGAATAATGCCAGATGGCACATAATGCAGCAACCTTGTTGAAATTAAGCAGGTGTGGGTGTAGACAGGATTTGAATGGGATATTTACATGAAGGATGCCTTGAATTCCATAATGGAGAAAAGAACAGGATGTAAATTAGTGAATTTGCTACATCTAGTATAGGTGTGCAGCCTCTCTTAAACACTCATCATCATTTGTCATTCTTTCTTAATTAGTCCTGAAATATTCTGGTGACATTTATTTATTTCATTTATAGTGTAGAATCAAACTGCCAAAAACTGTTTACTCAGTTACGGTGGTTTGGGAACATGGTTACTTACATAACTGCAACTATACAAATAGAGGACGTAACATAAGGCATTAAATTAAGCTTGAAATTACAAATAGGAATGCTGTGAGTTTCTCAGCAAACATATTGGACAATCAAATTCATCTGGCTCAACAGCTGTGATCAAGATGACCAGATCCTAGATTCCCCCCACCCCAGGTCATTGATTAAAAAGCTTCAACAACACACGTACAGGTTTGTGGCTGTGTAGTAGCTGTGCTTACTAGTATTCAGTTGCTTGAACATGCAAAGTCAGCAAGTCAGAACAAAGTGGACTACAACTCCCATGGTGCTTTGCAAAATTGTACTTGTGGATACATACACACACACGCGCGCGCGCGCACACACACACACACACACGAAAACCATCCTGATCCAGCAGATCAGCAGTCATTACTGCTGATGGAAGGATTTTTAAAAAAGATAAACATTGATTGGCCAATAGTTTATAGGCCTGATGACTGATTTAATTCTGTGGTTGGCTTCAAAGTAAAAAAAAAAAAGTATATAGCCCTTTTAATTGCAACAAAAAGTGCTAGATAATTTTTTACTTAAATAAAAACTAGGGTTTCCAAGAATCTGGTATACCATTGCAAAAGATAATTAGAATGTTATTGAGCATTATTGTAGTAGCAACTGCTGATTTTTAGAAAAAGCCTGAAAAAGCAGAGTTGGAACTCTATGAGGCTGAATAAAAAACATGGAAGCATTAAAAGCTGATTCCATTGCACTGTGCTGTTCAAAGGGAACATGGTGAAGCAACCTGCTGATTTTCAGCCACAAACTGGCTGAAAAACATACAAACAGTCTGGTGAAAACTTAGCTCCCTGTTCACAACTGGCAAATGTGGCATGAACCGACTTGGTGGCTTTTTGAGCATCGTTAGCCAAAACCCAATTTGCACACCTTCTAGAAATCATGCAGTACATTTTTACGTGTACAACCATTTGAAACCAAGCTTTTTTTAAAGCAGTACTTTACTGCATTCTATATTATCACTATATTATATTATATATAAGAAATGCAAGAAGGCAAAGTGGCTGTCTGATGAGGCTTTACAAATAGCAGGGAAAAGAAGGCAAGGCAAAGGTGGAAAGGAAAAATTTACCCAACTGAATGCAGATTTCCAGAGAACAGCAAGGAGAGAAAAGGAGGCCTTCCTGAATGAACAATGCAAAGTAATAGAGGAAAACAGTAGAATGGGAAGGACTAGAGATCTCTTCAAGAAAATTAGAGAAATTAAGGGAATGTTCCATGCAAAGCTGGCCATGATAAAGGACAAAAACAGTAGGGACCTAAGAAAAGCAGAAGAGATTAGAAAAAGATGGCAAGAATACATAAAACTATACAAGAAGGACCTCGATGTCCTTGACAACCACAACGGTGTAATTACTGACCTCGAGCTAGACATCTTGGAATGTGAAGTCAAATGGGCCTTAGGAAGCATTACTAACAACAAAGCTAGTGGAGGTGATGATATCCCAGCTGAGCTATTCAAAGTCTTAAAAGATGATGCTGTTAAAGTGCTGTGCTCAATATGCCAGCAAATTTGGAAAATGCAACAGTGGCCACAGGATTGGAAAAAGCCAGTTAACATTCCAATCTCAAATTAGGGCGACGCCAAGGAATGTTCAAACTATTGCACAATTGCACTCATTTCACAAGTTAGCAAGGTCATTCTAAGGATCGTAAAAGCTAGGTTTCAGCAGTACGTGGATAGAGAACTGCCAGAAGTACAAGCTGGGTTTCGAAGAGGTAGAGGAACTAGAGATCGAATTGCCAACATTCGCTGGATTATGGAGAAAGCGAGAGAGTACCAGAAAAACATCTACTTCTGCTTCATTGACTATGCTAAAGCCTTTGATTGTGTGGACCACAACAAACTGTTAAAGAGATGGGAGTATCAGACCACCTCACGTGTCTCCTGAGAAACCTGTATAAGGGTCAAGCAGCAACAGTTAGAACTGGACATGGAACAGCTGATTGGTTTAGAGTAGGAAAAGGAGTACGACAAGGATGTATATTTCCCCCCGGCTTATTTAATTTATATGTAGAGTATTTCATGCGAAATGCCAGCCTGGATGGATCACAAACCGGAATTAAGATTGCTGGGAAAAACAGCAACAACCTCAGATTTGCAAACGATACCACTCTCATGGCAGAAAGTGAAGAGGACCTCAAGAGCCTCTTGCTAACAGTTGCTAACAGTGAAAGAGAAGAGCGCAAAAGATGGCTTGAAACTCAACATCAAAAAAACTAAGAGCATGGCATCTGGCCCCATCACTCCTTGGCAAATAGAAGGGGAAGTCATTGAAGCAGTGACAGAATTCACATTCTTGGGATCCAAGATCACTACAGATGGTGACTGCAGCCATGAAATTAAATGACGCCTGCTCCTTGGGAGGAAAGCTATGGCAAACCTAGACAGGATAATAAAAAGTAGAGACATCACCCTGCCAATAAAAGTCTGCATAGTCAAAACCAATGGTATTCCCAGTAGTAATGTATGGCTGTGAGAGTTGGACATAAGGTAGACTGAGTGCCGAAGAATCAATGCTTTCGAATTATGGTGCTGAAGAAGACTCTTGAGAGTCCCTTGGACTGCAAGGAGATCAAATCAGTCAATCCTAAAGGAAATCAAACTGTTCCATGGAAGGCAGATACTGAAGCTGAAGCTCAAATACTCTGGCCACCAAATGAGAAGGGAGCACTCACTGGAGAAGACCCTGATGCTGGGAAAGATTGAAGGTAACAGAAAAAGGGGATGACAAAGAATGAGATGGTTAGACAGTGTTACTGCTGCAACAAACATTAAATTGAGCAAACTCCGGAGGATGGTGGAAGACAGGAGGGCCCAGCATGATGTGGTCCATGGGGTCACGAGGAGTCAGACTCGACTGTGCGTCTGAACAGCAACATGACTTAGAGAACTGGACACTTCACTTTGAGCACCAACGACAAGATAAAGATGGATCTGAGAAACTGGAGGACAACAAGGATGCAGAAAAAGAAGACGACAAAACAGGAAAGTTCTACCAACTAGAAAGAAAGAAAGAAAGAAAGAAAGAAAGAAAGAAAGAAAGAAAGAAAGAAAGAAAGAAAGAAAGAAAGAAAGAAAGAAAGAAAGAAAGACAGCAAAGGATGAGATGGTTAGACAGTGTTACCGATGCAATGAATGTGAAATTAAGCAAACTCCAGAGCACAACAGAAGACAGCAGGGCCTGGCGTTATGTGGTTCATGGGGTTGCGAAGAATCTGACTCAACTGCGCGACTGAACAACAACAACATTATAATTTAAATAGGTTAATTATAGCTTTTTTGGTAACAATGTTCCTATTCTGATAGGTATATACGGTTATAAGCCTTATAAACTAAGCTACTTTTGGATCACCTCTGAGACAGTGTTAACTATGGACAATGTCAAACAGCACTGAGCCAAGATAAAAGTAATAGAAAAGGTACAGGGGATGACATGCAACAAGGGAGAGGTTTGAAAAAGGGTATGTGTGTGTTATCCTACAGCTTGCACTGGATGCCTTAACTATAGTTAATAGCCAGATAACATTATGTCTAGGGGTGTGTGTTCAATAAAAACTGAACTGAATAAATATACAAAAAACACCTTATTGGCATTTTTCAAGTATTTATTTAGCCAAATACATATTCTCTAATCTGATTCAGCTACTGATATTGCTGAGCTCAAATAAAAGCCAATATTATTCAATTTTTATTTGGGCTCAGATTGGAGAAGCCGAGTTGTGCCACGGCAGCAACCCACTCTGCAGAGGTGATGGTGGTGCAACTTGTCAAGTGAACTCAGGATTTTAAAGGGTCTCTTTAAATGCCTGAGTTCACTTTCCGAGCCAGGCCACTGTCATGGCAGCGTGGGCTGGCTTGGGGAAGGGATTTAAAGAGACCTCTTTAAATCCCTTCCCCAAACTGGCCCATGCCGCCTTGGCGATGGCGGCAGTGCAACTCATTGAATGAACTCAAGCATTTACTCACCAAGTCGCAATTTAAATCCATTATCCAAGCCAGCCCGTGCTGCAAGTGAACTCAGGCATTTAAAGGGACTGTGTTCCTTTTCATGCTTTTTCCCCTCCATTCTTTGGGGACCCATAGAATTGGACCCCCGGTCTAATCTTTTTTAAACTTGTGAGGGTTTTTGAGGAGAGGGACCAGAAATTATGTGGCAGATTTGGTGCCTCTAACTATACCTGGAGAGGCAGTTTTGCCATTGGACAGCATATGTCACATTTATATGCTACCCTTTTCCCAATGAGCTCCAGGTGGTTTTATCCCATTTATAGTGTTTTATGGTATGTTGTATACTATGTATTTTAATGTAATTTATGTTTTTATTGGAAGCCGCCCTGAGCCCGCTTGCGGGGAGGGCGGGGTATACGTTTGCAGAAATAAATAAATAAATAAAAAACCAGACCCTCAGAACCCCAGAAACCCTCAGATTGATTCTCCATGATAGCCTGTGGGGAATATAACAGAGATGAATAAATTTGGGTTTCCCAAATCCCAATACCATACCAATAATGGAATTTGAGAATATTGGGAAATACCGATATTTTTGGGGTGCAATATACCCCAACCAGAAAAATACCAAAACTTTTTTTGCACACTCCTAATTATGCCTATACCATTGTTTAGTTCACAATACCAAAGCTATTCAGGCATCCCTCAGTGAACTCAGACCTGCAAATGGGATCATGGCTTGGAGCCATTAATTCTTCTTACACACACATACGCATAAATCAAAAGAAATATTCTCAGAACAGAATGCACATAAGAAAGTCTTGCCCAGTTCCTTTGTTCTCAATGTGCTGTCTTGTTGTTTTCATAATTAAATTCATTTTTCAAAAACACTCCACATCTTTTCCAATACAAAGGCAGGCACTCAGTATGAATACTTTACGGTGCTCGGGGGCTGCATGCTTGAGTCCCAGCACTGCTAATGAGATTAGAAATCCCAATTATAATAACTAATAGTGTCGATTTGCTACTAGAGTACTCTAGAAGGAAAACACAAGGTAGCAAAAGGAAGAAACCAGGGGGATAATAAAATCTGAAATGTTATTATTGTATTTCGCAGTAAATAGTATATTGCAATTCTCTTTTCCCTTACCATCCCATTTTACTTTTATTCTGTGAATAATGACAGTGAGAAAAAAGAAGAAAAGACAATCCCAGTTTTAGTAGGAAATACATAATTTCTATGCTGCATTCTACATTTTCAGTCCAGATTTTCATATATGAAAAAATGAAATATGTTATTGTAAGGGAACACTATATGGTGCCATTTTCTGAAAAATGTAATGGTATAAATGGTTCCCCTTGGAAACAAATTGCCTGGTAAAATACATGACTGTTGCTTACCTTATGTTCTTCAACCTGCCTCTTTAAGTTTTCCAAATCAGGCCCCAAGGGCTCAGAATCTATCTTTTCTGTCCTTTCTTCTGTTTTAACTAACCAGTGAGTGAGTTGGCTTAGTTGATGGTTTTGTAACTCCATTAGCACTCGATGTAAACTGGAAACAAATAATTTAAAAGTAAGTTGAAAGACACATGAGACATTAGATACATCAGCCTTCTGTATACCATGCACTGTATGTTAACATCACAAATGAAGAAATCAGAGGTCAAACCCGTTTACTTCCAAAATCATATTATCTTTACATTTTTATTTAAAAGAAAATTCATATTTGTATATATTTTGACAGATACCAGTGGAAACCCAAAGCCATTTTATGAAGACTGTTATAAGCCTATCTCTAACTGAATGCATAGTGCTTATTGTAAAATGCACATATGCTTAAATAATTTTAACCTGTCTCTACCACTCCAATGATCAAAATCTGAAGTCTTCCTCCAGCCTAAGGAGTTTTGTTCCAAAGTGACTCTTATTCCACTCCAGTCTTATTACATTTAAACTGGACTAAGAATCCTTAGGCTGGAAGAAGGCTTCAAGTTTTGTTTAGGAGAGTGGTAGGAAATGGGTCCTTTATTGGTGAAATTCACCCAAGTGTTGTATTCTTCGTGCATTGACCAGTTTAGAACCAATTTAATCCCCCTCCCCAAACAACAACAACAAAACTTATCTGCTGACTCTACTGCTGGAGAAAGTCCCTTGCTGCAGTTTACAATGAAGAAGAAGAATGAGTTTTATACCCCACTTTTCACTACCAGAAGGAGTCTCGGAGTGGCTTACAATTGCCTTGCCTTCCTGTCCCCACAACAGACAACTTGTGAGGTAGGTGGGGCTGAGAGAGTTCTGAGAGAGTGGTGACTGACCCAAGGTCACCCAGCTGGCTTAATGTGAAGGAGTGGGGAATTAAACCCAGTTCTCCAGATTAGAGTCTGCCACTCTTAACCACTACACCAAGCTGGCTGTCAATGATGAAAAACAAAACAAAAAAAATTAAAAAGCACACTTAGATGTTACAAATGAGGCATTGCCAGCACATGATTTCTGCACAGGAAGCCTTGCTATACTCTTCTACTCCTAAATATATGACACTAGCAGCTAGCTCTTGAACAGAACACAAAATTGGCATTATGATTTCCTTTGAAGATTAAATGTGGATTTAATCAGTTAGGTTGCATTAGAATAGTACTATAGATTGGATTTGTTCCCTATAAGGAGATATGGACCAAGCCCTGTCTACAGTTCTTCTGAAAGTTACAGAAACTACAGCTGCATCTTGTGCAATACAGTTCCACAGAACTATTAACCTGTGCCCGACTTGTTCATGTTTAATCCAGAAGATCAATCAGGAGGCAGCACACACTTAAACAGGTAAAAAGATGTTTCTGATGGACAATTAGAGCAACAGCTAACTTATCTGGATTCTAGAATTTTCTTTTCATCTGTCCAGTCCACTATAAATTCTAGAATGGATTATCATGTGGGTGACCCAGGGCAATCTAAAATACTGGCCTGGAGCAACTAATGGAGTTGTTACAAACACCACAGCTCGTACCCCTGCCCCCTTCACTAAAGCAAGTTCTTATCGATGATGGTAGGGGACTGCTAAGAATACAGAAGCAGATGTAGCCTGGCCTTGTTTTCACTTCCGCATTGTCATTTTTGTCACTCATTTGTCCCTTTTGCTTCAGGGTGTCCCCCCAAAAATGTGTTTTGCTCTCTCTAGTAGTCCCAGAGGAAGCAAAACACAAGTAGAAAAGGGGGGGACGACCCAAAGCAATACGGACAAATGAGTGACAAAAATTACAGTGGCCCTTGTCTCACAAAATACCCTCCTGCTTGGTTCCAGGGACTCTTTGCTACACGTGGAAGCAGACTGTTTTCCTTATTTATTTATTTATTCGATTTTTATCCCACCCTCCCCACCGCAGGCAGGCTCAGGGTGGCTTACAATAAAGATTAAAAAACATTAAAACACAAACATAACAATTCATAGCTTGCAATAAAATAGAATAAAATAAAAATAAAGTGCTGGTGACAATAACAACCCAGTGGCCATGATAGATGTTCCCACAAAAATGGCCCCTGTCGGCGTCGAGAATAGTTAGTTAGTATTATCCAGCTCAGTTAGTATTGTTGATGTTGTTGATGTAAATGATGTTATTAGTGGCGGCTTCTAGTTGAAGGCCTGGTGGAAGAGCTCCATTTTACATGCCCTGAGGAACTTATATAAGCCCTGAAGAACTTATATAAGCAGGTCATTCCATAAACCTCAACAAGGAAAATTAAGTTGTATGCAGAAAATCATTTCCATAGAAATTGATTTCATATGGTAAATTGTGTACATAGCTAGAAAAGGGTTTTTTTTTAATGAACTTTCAAAACCTGGTTATCTGTATAGGCAGCTAGGGAGGGAGGTAGACAGAACAACAAACAAATAGACAGGCAGATAGGTTTTAGTTACATTACTCTTTCATGTCACACCAACTGAGCACTACCAATGGGACTGTTCTCTGGGGAGCAATTTTCTGTGTTGGTGAAGACACTTGTGTGTTACAGTGTACCAGTACTGACAACTCAGCATGGCATCTTGTTCTCATCCGCTGCTGTTCCTTTGAGAAATAATTTATCCCTGACTCAGCAGACAGATGTGATAATGTTTGCATCACTGGTTTTGCCATAATTTGGGAAACATGCAAACACTCAAGAGTAAAATATTTTCAGCATGCTTTAAAAGAAGGTCATTAGATATTTAAAATAAATGAAACAAAACTAGAGCATAATATATCTCAATTTGTATTAAACATATACAGCACATAATTAGAGCACATAGCACCACAATTCACCTTTCACTAGTTTCTAATACACATTTTATTTAGTTTCTAGATCACTGAATCTCTCTCTCTCTCTTTTTGTCCTTAGATAAGCATTAGTAAAGATTTAATTACTCATTTTCTTGGCAACTATGGATTTGGAAAGGCACTTCCATTCAATTTTGATTTTAAATTAAAAGTGGGAAAGATTAAATGTTTTAATTATTTCTTTAAAGTAGAGAAAGTGCTTAGCTGAATAGCGATTTCGCGCATACATGCTGTTTCAACTAGTACAACATTCATCAACGTGTATGGAGCATGTGTACTGCCACTCAGGCACTGTGGGACTTTGACAGAGGCCCTACGTCTGGGACTTTTAATCCCCATTCTCAGCAAATTAAGAGCTACTGATAGTAACTATAAGTCTCTTGAACAAGGGCATTTGCACCAGAGTCCAGAATCATCCTGGTTGTCATAATAATCTCATCCTAGTGTGCCAATCTTATATATCTTTTTACTATAAAATTATATGCAACATGTTGAGGCCATCTGACTGCTCTCTCCATGTTTTGCCAGTCTTCTAAACATCTTACAGTTTTTTGTGCCTTCTATATTATTCATAGATGTTTTATTTTTTTTTAATTTTAACCAAAAAAGTGAATTTACTATACAACTGCAAATGAAAAGGTGCAGCAATTTTAAAAGACAAGTCATTTACTGCTTGGATTGGCTTAAAACCCATCACATTCCCCCCCCAATCAATCAAATCAAGACATGTCTTGATTTATCAGTAGTACTTTCTAACATAAATAAATCCCCATGTGTACATGAAAAGATTGTCTCCATGATGAGAATATAAAGTGTGTGTGTGAAGCATTCTTGAGAAAAACATCCTATAAAAAGCCTAGCTTTACAATGGCTATTTAATGATACACATGCCATTCTGGATTTATAAAAGCAAAGATGGCTTAAATTAGTTTCATGAGGTAGTTCATTAGCTCTTCGGAGGAAATCAATTTGCTGTTTTTTTAAAAAGTAATGCAAACCATAATGAGAACATTGATCTTTCTGATGGCATTCAAGGGTTAAAATGTGAGCAATGAAGAAAAGACTGCAATGGCTCATGTGGAGCTTATGGAATGGCAGCAGAATAAGCATAGCTAAATGTGGCCTACAAAGTCTATGGTACAAGAGACAAGGCAAGTTACAAGTTCAGAAAGACAGCCTGAGACACACATTTTTTCATTGCTGTTTGGCGTACCATAGCATACTGATTTTAATGGGCAGTCCTAAGGGCTGCCTGTATCACAGCAGGCAGGCACTGCCACAATTATGCAGTTGCTAGTCCACTCCCTTAAAGGTTCTGGCAGAGATTGGGAGGCAGGAAAAAGACCAAGAAGTGGTACCACGCAGGCTGCAACCATGTCCGCATCCATAGCAACCACACGTTCCGCACAGGTCACTAGATGCTAGGTATGACTGTGATTAACTAGGCAGATAGAACCAATCATGGGCTGGCAGGTCACAGCTGAGGAATGGGAAGGGGTGGGGCCAGGACCATGAGGCTGTATCCACAGCTCACTCCCCCACCCCCTTAAAGGAACAGAGCCCCGCTTAACAGTAACAGGGTGGCTGACAGAGTGGGCAAAGCTCCCATATTCTCCCACTGGTGGTGACCACAAACAAGTCCACAGCCCATATGGTCCAAAAGCAGCTATCACAAAGAAAGGGGCATGGGGAAATGACAAGGAGAGTATGCCCAGTCAGGGTATCTGCTGCTCATCAGCTAGGGTGCCACCCAGCAGCCTGGTCAAACTGCCAGGGACACCTCCAGGCCACCCTGTCCCATCAACACTCTCCTTATCCTCTGCCTCCCCACCATACCCCCCTCAAAACATGTCAAGTCTGATGGCTGCATCAGCTCCCCACCCAGCCATTGGCTCTGGGGACCCCACAATACCCAGCATTTGGAGGACCACTGTGCTGGCTGCCATGGCTTGTCTTGAAGGGGTTAGGGTGTAAAGATTTTCCATGTCATCAGCAGTCAATATCAGGATGAAGGGGCCTGGGGCAAAGCAGAGAGAAGTCGCTGAGTCATCAGGACCAGACATACCATGTGCCCCATGTCCATGACCAGTGTTCCCTCTAAGCTGAGTTAGTGGGAGCTAGCTCACAGTTTCTTAGCCTCTGACTCACATATTTTTGTCTTAGCTCAGGAAGGATGGCTTCAAAGCAAACTGATTTATGCAGTAGCCAAATAACTTGCTCACAACTTAAATGCCAGTAGCTCACAAAGTTGATTTTTTGCTCAGAAGACTTCACAGCTTAGAGGGAACACTGTCCATGACCTGTGCCCACAGCCACCTCACCTCTCATGCCCCCTGGCTCAGAACTCAAGGTGCTGTGGTTTGCTGACCCATCACTGATCTCCATCTCCTCCTAGCTTGGCACAATGGGATGGATGGGTAGGGCACTGGCTGCGGGGCCTCAATAGAGCACCCTGCTGGGGTAGAGAGGGTGCCCACAATGGCACATATTTTCTTCTCTCCTGACCCCAAGGCTGGTTTCTGAATACTCAGGGCACCATATGGCCTAGCAACCCCCTCATGCTCAGCTGTTGACAGCCCAGCAATGCCATCCCCACTGAGACTCCTGCAGAGGAGAAGGGCAGGTGTGAGCCAATGATTGGCGGTAGGGAGGATGGGAATAGCGGGGTGAGATGCCACCCCCACCCTGGGGTGAACTAAGGTCAGGGCACTTCACATCCACTGGACAAAACCTCAATGCAGTGACTGCCTACCACTACAGGTGGTATCACCACAGGCTTGATAGCCTCAGCTCCTGGCAGACACTTCTCTACTGCCTGTTCATACAGGACACCCTGGGCTATAAGGGCATGCACACATTGCTGAGCTGGGCCAAACAAACAATTCCAGTGCTTTAGGATAGATGTCTCTGTCTAGGTTGCATGACTTAGGGCAGAGATCTACTCTGTTGCCATGTACCAGAAGGCATGGCAGCAAGTAGTAGCCAAACAGCTCCCAATGGTGACAAGGGCCACACTGGCATGCTCCACCACCAACCCATACATCAACTCCTTCTCAGCCTTGGTCCACTTGAGATTGGTGGCCATCAACCCAGAGAGCCAGTTTGGTGTAGTGGTTAAGTGTGTGGACTCTAATCTGGGAGAACCGGGTTTGATTCCCCACCCCTCCACTTGCACCTGCTGATGTGACCTTGGGTCAGTCACAGGCTCTGGCATAGCTGTCCTTGAAAAAGGGCAGTTTGTGTCAGAGTTCTCTCAGCCCCACCCACCTCACAGGGTGTCTGTTGTGGGGAGGGGAAGGGAAAGGAGTTTGTAAGTCGCTCTGAGACTCCAAGTGAAGGGTGGGGGATAAATCCAATCTCTTCTTCTTCTTCTTCTTCTTCTTCTTCAGATGCCACTGCTGCCATGCCACGCACATACAGTGGAATGCAGAGGCAGGTCAGGCACTGTGTGTACCATAGGACCTTGGAATGCACCCCACCTCCCTTCACATTCACGAAAGAGACCAGGCAGCAGGGAGATGCCACATGGGCATGGGACACAGTCCTGAGGAAGGAGGTAGGTGAAAGGGGAGGGGCCTTGTGAGGAGCTAGGTCATAGGGGCCCACAGCACTTGGACCATGGTGCTATTGCCTCCCCCTTCCTGCAGGCACCAGCCAGGCTGCCCTGGGATGGTACCCCCCCTCCTGTTCACTCCCACCTGCTTGGGGTCCATCTCATCCATCTCCTGCCTGCACTGTACATTTGGATGGCACAGTGATGCCAGAAAAGGCAACATGTTAGGTGATACCATGCACACATCAGGATGCTGTAGCTCTCTGACAGTACCTAACTGGATTGCTTCTGCCTGGATAGGGCAGCCACTCAAGCACTATGTGAGGAGCTCAGGCCAGTACTCCAAGGCCAGGCTCCTGCCATCCATGCCATCCCTGCACTGCAGAAGATTTTATTTATTTATTTGTTGGGATTTTTACCCCGCCCTCCCCGCAAAGCGGGTTCAGGGCGGCTTACAAGGGGCAAAGCCCATATAAAACAGGATAAAAGCAATAAAAACATTAGTAACAATTAGTCACAACAACAATAATATTCAATTGAAAACAGGATAGTCCCCGAAAATATACATTGATGGTAAAACAGTTCTCTGGGGATGATGTTGTCCTACAGCTGATCCCAAGCAAATAAGTCCGATAATATCGATTGCGCAAAATTGTGGCAGATCTTCCCAGGCCATCCTTAACCCCGATGTTGTACACATCATTGGTGGTGGCGGTAGTGGCGGCCCCTATGTGAAAGCCTGGCAGAAGAGCTCCGTCTTGCAGGCCCTGCAGAACTGCATAAGATCCCACAAGGCCCTGATCTCCTCCGGGAGCCCATTCCACCAGGTAGGGGCCGCCACTGAAAAGGACCTGGCCCTAGTCATGGCGAGCCTTCCCTCCCGGGGGCCTGGAACCACCAGGCGATGTTGCACCCCGGACTGAAGTGCTCTTGGGGGTATATGTGGGGAAAGGCGGTCCCTCAGGTAAGTCAGACCAGCACTATGTAAGTCAGTACCAGCACTATGAAATGGATTCGGTATGCTATTGGCAGCCATGGCAGCGCTTTCAGCCCAAGCTGGATATGCTCCCACTTGGGGAGACCCATCATCAGCCTGGCTGCTGCATTCTACACTAGCTGCATCTTCTGGATCTGCACCAAAGGCAGCCCCATGTACAGAGCATTACAGTAGTCTAACCTCGAGGTGACCGTTGCGTGGATTACTGTAGCTAGGTCATCGCATTCGAGGAAGGGAACCAACTGCCGAACCAGCCTAAGATGATAAAATACCGATCTGGCAGTGGCTGCCACCTGGGCCTCCATAGTTAAGGAGGGATACAGGAGCACTCCCAAACTCCTAACCTCCGACGCTGGCACCAACGGTGCCCCATCGAAGGCCGGGAGAGGGAGCCCCAACCCCGGTCCACTCCGACTCAGGCACAGGACCTCCGTCTTCACTGGGTTTAGTTTCAGCCAGCTCAGCCTGAGCCACCCAGCCACGGCCTGTAGTTCCCGGTTCAGATCTTCTGAGTCGGAGCCCGACCGGCCGCCCAACATCAGATAGAGCTGGGTGTCATCAGCATATTGATGGCAACTCAGCCCAAACCTCCTGGCAATCTGGGCAAGGGGGCGCATATAGATGTTAAACAACATCGGGGAAAGCACTGCCCCCTGAGGCACACTACGTTCAAGTGGGTGCCTCTGGGACTGCTGTTCCCCTATCACCACCCTCTGTCCCCGACCTTGGAGAAAAGAGGCAAGCCATTAAAGAGCAAGCCCCTGTATCCCGTCAGCGAGGTGGTGGGTCAGCAACTGGTCGTCGACAGTGTCAAACACGGCCAACAAATCTAACAACAACAGTGCCACCACACCGCCTTGATCCAGATGCCTCCAAAGATCATTGGTAAGGGCAACCAGCACTGTCTCCATTCCGTGACCTGGCCAAAAGCCGGACTGGAATGGATCGAGGACGGAAGCATCATCCAGAAAGCTCTGAAGCTGTGTCATCACCGTCCTCTCAATCAATTTGTCTAAATAGGGCAAATTGGACACCGGCCGATAGTTGGCCAATCCAGCCAGGTCCAGAGTTGGTTTTTTTCAGGAGAGGATGGACCATCGCCTCCTTGAGTGCCTTACGGCACCTCGAAAACTCTCGTGGCCCGCTTTAATGAGCCAGGAAGGACACGGATCAAGGCGGCACGTGGTTGGATGCACAGATACGAGCAGTCTGTCAATTTCCTCCAGACTGAGCAGGTCAAGACATTATACACCCTGTGAAGACATGCAAGGGGCCTCAAGTTCACTTACTGTTTCAATTGTGGCAGGGAGATCACAGTGGAGCATCAAGACTTTGTCTGCGAAATAGCTCGCAAAAGTCTCACAGCCAATATCCAATTCCCTACTATTTTGTCTGCCATGGGGCAGAACTGTTAAAGACTGAATTGTTCTAAATAATTGGGCTGGGCATGAGCTCACAGACGCAATTGTGGCTGCATAGAACTCCCTCTTAGCAGTCTTGACTACCATCTCGTAGGATCTCATAAATGTCCTATAAGATGTTCTTGATGCTTTGTCGTGGGCACGCCGCCACTGTCTCTCTAGCCGTCTTAGCTCTTGTTTCATAAGCCGCAACCCCTGGGTATACCAAGGGGAAAGCTTAGAGTGAGAGCGCAGAGGGTGCCTGGGAGCAATCTCATCGATGGCTGTGGAGAGTCGGTCATACCAGTCCTCCACAAGCTCATCCAATGAGCTGCCAGGGGGCATCGGATCCCTCAGAGCCATCTGAAGCCGAACATGGTCCATTTGGTTCCGCGGGCGAGCTAAAATCTGTTCGCTGCCTAAACAGGGTTGGGGTGGGACATTCAGACGAGCCTTCAGGGCAAAGTGGTCCGACCATGGTACTGCCACTGCAGTAATCCGGTCCATTGTAATCCCCACTGTGAAGATCAAATCGAGCGTGTGTCTGGCCTGGTGTGTGGGGATCACCACCACATAAGCCACATTCACAGTTACCCTCAACCTCAAGAGCCACATTTACTTCCATTTCTTGGCATGAGGCCTGGACCTCAGGGAGGTTCCCTTCTTACTGCTTCTAATGTTTAATATTCTTACTGCTTATATTTCTTTTCTCTTGTTTTCAGGTTTACATTGTGTCTTAATGTGATTTAAAAAGATATATTTCCTTTATGTGAGAAAGAAGTTGAATTAAATCCTCATGAAGTAAAAATATACACAGCACCTTAGAGCCACACTTTTACTCCTCATACTGCTTTATTACCTCAGACCTCTATACCATTGTATGTATTTTTGCTGTCATAAAACCTTACATCTGAACTGGTATTGATTTGAACCACGTGTTAGTTCAAAGTAACATATGGTTTACAGATGCATTGTGTATCCCCACTGTACAAATACAACATGCTTCACATACAACATGCTTCGACCTGAGCCTGCTTTGGTGGGGAAGGCGGGATATAAATTAAGTAAATTTACTATTAGAAAAATGATCTGAATAGAGTAAGTTAGAAATTCTGTACCCTAGTTCCATTGTTCCTATAAAAAGATAATGGCTGTCTCCAAAGTATGGCTATCAGTGCTCTGCTCACAGAAAGTAACTTTCCTGTTCCCTCTCTTATTGCAGCCTGCTGAGGCTCCCAAACACTCCATCCAGGGCCCTAGGAACAACTCTGCACATAATATGGGACATGTAGTTCTGCTGGTGGAAAATGAGCTCTGGTTCAGTCCAATCTTAGTAATATTTATTTATTTAATTTCTACCCCGCCCTCCGTGCTGAAGTGGGCTCAGGGTGGCTTACACAAGATAATAAAACAATACAAGCAATTTATCTAAAATCACAATAAAAAACACATAAGAACATATAAAGTGCTAGTGCTCAGATGATTTCCTAAGTGATGGCGGGCATAAGCAGCAACCAACAATACAAACAAACCATCAGCTGCCAGCGTAATCTGCGTTATATCCGGCTGTTTAAATGATGTTATAATGCTACTGATGAAGATGTTAATATTGGGGCCAGGGCCTCAGTTATATAGTTATGTATTAAAAGGAAAACATTTTGTTTGATGCATGAAGGAAAGCTGCACTTAATAAGGCTTGCTTAGATAAAAGCTATTTAAAATGCTTGCTTTCAGAATGGTGATACTTGTCCATCTGTGCTGTTCTGCTTCCATTCTCTTATCACCAATTGACTGCAACGTTTGTGAAACTGCAACTAAGAAGGCTGCAATATCAAATTCACACCAAGTACTGCACTACCACAAAACAGCTACAAAATTGCTCCCCGAAATTCGTATTTACTTACTTGCTCTGCTTCTCCATACTTGTGACCCTGAGATTTTCCCAACGTGAATTAAGAAGATTCATTTGTTCCTGTATTTCATTTTCTTCATCTTCTGAAAGCTTCCCAAATGATAGAAGTTGGCTGCCAACTTGCAAAACATTACCAACACGTCCCTGGTGGGCTGTTAATTCCATCATAAAACCCTTAAAAAAATAAGAACAATTACCACCAGCGAATGAAGGATGACTTTCAACGCTGCAGATTAAATTGTAACTTCTACAGAGTTATTGAATGAAATAATTGAAAAAGAAGTTTAGCCTTTCATTCAAATGCTTGGCAACAAGAACTCAAAAACAATCCCATGAGCAAAGGAAAAATTAAGTCTCAAAATACCAATCAGATTTTATGCCTTTGGCCTTAATGCACTGTACAGACAGAAGAATAACAATTAGCAGATGGTGAAGTGCTTGTGCTGGTTTTTGAGTCTTGTTGGTCACACATACCTCATGGATGTGAAACTGCTCTTTAACTTCCTCTACATCAGTGGATATATCTCCTTGTGCTTGCAATGAATCTTCAGTAGTCAGAAGCCATGAAAGTACTCCTTCTAATGCAGTTTGGTAGCTTTCCAGATCAACTTCTATGTCCATGGGTGACGTGCCATATAACTTTTCTTCATGAGCTTCCAAGAGCTGCTAAAATAAATACAAATATGAATTTGGGAATCCTCCAGGTAATGTGTGCTCAGAAAGTTCCACTAAAATGGAATGCAATTTTAATTCTACACAGTACAGTTTTCTTTTGGCAGCATAATGCTTATGTATAGATTGATCTGGTGCAGCTAAGTACCAGACTTTGAAAAGACTACACATAATGACTGGTGAGAAAGCACTGATCCAAAATGAACTATTAAGACTTTATCCATGCATAACTGCTGTTAAAAATGCAATTAAAGTTGCATGTCTCCATAATGACATATTTTCTGTGGATTATATAAAGCTTGGTACTATTATTTCTTGTAATAATTCTCTTGTCCAAGCAATTACAGTATATCTGCATGCAACAAACATGCATGAATACCATACAAAGGAATAAAAATGAATGGTGATAAATGTGCAGCAATGGCTTAAAATGATTTCTCTATGATCATTTAGGATGTAGTCTACAGTGCTACAACATTATGTATGATAGGCCTGAAGCAAGTGGGGATTATAAGTAGTAAACAGTGATAAGACTATGATGCTAGAATGTCATGTTCTTCCCATAACCCAGGGTCCAGGCAAGCCACCCTATTCCCTTGAGAGGACTTTGGACATTCCTAATGAGGACAAACATCCAAGCAATTTTGAGCTGAGAAAAAGAGTTCTGAAAAGACTAGCCAAAGTTCTGAGGTTGATCCTGCAAATCCTTAAGTCATAAAATTTTTAGCTCAAGTAACATGTAAACTCATATTTGAACCTGTGAATAGAGAGGAAGAGGTGGGGGAAGTGTTTGTTTTTGTGGGTTTTTAAAATTCCAGTGACTTTCCAACATCCAACAAAAGTTGACTAGTGAAATCAACCCGATCATATCACACACAATTTCCTAAAAGAGTGGAAAAGAAGAAAATGTTCTTAAATCATGAATAACTACTGAAAGGATTAGGTGGTCTTGCCTTTGCCCTATTATACCATGCATACAGGGAAATCCCATGTCTTTGAGATGGCTCTGTCTCTCCCTGCATCAAGAGCACATGCTTCTCCAGAACAGGGCAGGTGATGTGATCCTGTATTGCCACATCATTAGAGCTTCTGGACAGGGATGTAATTTATAACCATATAGCTTTGATTGCACAGTTTATGGAATGAAACGTCTCTGCTGAACAGGAAAAAAAAAATACAGATTGCTTCCACAGATGGTTACTTTAAGTGCAGCCACCGTTCAGCTAATCAGTTCAGGATGATCTGAAACACCTCCTAGATTACATACCTTCTAGTCTGATGTTCATGTCACACACACACACACAAATTGTTAAGAGTGAAGAAAGGGGATTAGTTGAACCTTCCTCTCTCTCTTTCTAAAAACCTACTCAAAAGGTGATTTCTACTTGCTCAGCAACTGATAGATTTTCAAGGACTGTAGCCTTGATCCAGAAAAAAAAAATGAACAGGTGAGAAAGAGTAGTAATGTTAAGAACATAAGAGAAACCAATGTTGGATCAGGCCAATGGCCCATCTAGTCCAACACTCTGTCACGCAGTGGCCAAAAATACCAGGTGCCATCGGGTGGTCCAGCAGTAGGGCCAGGACACTAGGATCCCTCCCATTGTTGTCTCCCCCAAACACCAAGAATTAACAGAGCATCACTTGCCCCAGACTGAGAGTTCCTATCTATCTATACCTTGTGGCTAATAGCCACTGATGGACCTCTGCTCCATATGCTTATCTAATTCCCTCTTGAAGCTGTCCATGCTTGTAGCTGCCACCACCTCCTGTGGCAGTGAATTCCATGTGTTAATGACTCTTTGGGTGAAGAAGTACTTCTTTTTATCTGTTCTAACCCGACTGCTCAGCAATTTCATTGAGTGCCCACAAGTTCTTGTACTGTGAGAAAGGGAGAAAAGTACCTCTTTCTCTACCTGCTCTATCCCAAGCATAATCGTATAAACCTCGATCATGTCACCCCTCAGCCGTCATTTCTCCAAGCTAAAGAGCCCCAAGCATTTTAACCTTTTTTCATAGGGAAAGTGTTCCAACCCTTTTATCATTCTAGTTGCCCTTTTCTGCACTTTTCCCAATGCTATAATATCCTTTCTGAGGTGTGGTGACCAGAACTGTGCACAGTACTCAAAATGAGGTCACACCATTGATTTATACAGGGGCATTATGATACTGTCTGATTTGTTTTCAATTCCCTTCCTAATAATCCCCAGCATAGCATTGGCCTTTATTATTGTAGTTGCACACTGTCTTGACATTTTCATTGAGTTATCTACTATGACTCCAAGATCTCTCTCTTGGTCAGTCTCTGCCAGTTTGGACCCTATCAATATGTATTTATATTTAGGATTTTTGGCTCCAATGTGCATCACCTTGCACTTGGCCACATTGAACCCCATTTGCCACTCTGACACCCACTCACCCATCCTCGACAGATCCCTCTGGAATGCCTCACAATCCTCCCTGGTTCTCACCACCCTGAACAACTTCGAGTCATTTGCAAATTTAGCCACCTCACTGCTTACTCCCAACTCCAAATCATTAATAAACAAGTTAAAAAGCATCAGACCGAGTACTGATCCCTGTGGTACCCCACTGCTTACCACCCTCCACTGAGAAAATTTCCCATTTATACTCACTCTCTGTTTCCTATTAATTAGCCAGTTATTGATCCACAAGAGGACTCGTCCTTTTATTCTGTGACTATTGAGCTTACTTAGGAGCCTTTGGTGAGGAACTTTATCAAAACCTTTCTGGAAGTCAAGGTGAACAATATCTGTTCGGTCCCCCTTGTCCACATGTTTGTTTACTCCTTCAAAAAACACTAACAGGTTAGTGAGACAAGATCTTCCCTTACAGAACCCATGCTGAGTTTGCCTCAGTAGTTTTTGTTCATTGATGTGCCTACTAATCCTTTCCTTAATAACAGTTTCCACCAATTTACCCGGTATCAATGTCAGACTGACTGGCCTGTAATTTCCCGGATCTCCCCTGGAACCCTTTCTAAAGATGGGAGTGACATTAGCTACCTTCCAGTCCTCAGGAGTGGAGGCAGATTTTAATGAAAGATTACATATTTTTGTCAGGAGATTCCCAAGTTCACATCTGAGTTCTTTCAGAAATCTCGGATGTATGCCATCCAGGCCTGGTGATTTATCATTTTTTAAGTTGTCTATCAGTCCTAAGCTCCTCTTTAACAATCATTTTGGACAAATTGACCAGGAAGGGGCAAATGAGCAGGAAGTGAAGCATCCATGGCAAGGTGGCAGAAAACATCTATTTGCTTGAGGACATTCTAGCTCTGACTTTGATTGCCACATAGGTGTTTTTTGGACCTAAATTGGAAAATGCTCTAATTCAGCAACTGTGTGTTTGGCACCAGACACATGACTTTCACCTTTTGAGGCCTCGCAAACATCTTTGCCATGTGTCTTTAGATCTTGCTGCTTAACCTTCCTCTTCCTGGTCCAATATTCACTTATTGGTTATCTTATTACAATATGTATTTAAGTTATGTGTACCTCAATATTGTTTGACCTCTGAAGAAGTCCCCAATAGGGCAGAAACACATCAGGTCATGTGTATTGGCCCTTGTGTTTAGACCTTATGTATGTTTTTAACTGTCTTTCTAATGAATACTTGTATTTTTATATATTATAAGTTTTAACTAGGTTTTTAATATTGGCCCTTCATTAGCCTTTCTTCTCATCGTTTTGGTTCTTGTTTCCAGTTTTGGGGTCAGGTTTGTTTCCCCCTTCCTGTGTCTTACAGAAAACATTCATGGTGAAAGCAAAGTGGCATCTACATTTGGAGAAAGTGATAAGAGGCTACTGAGAGAGGAGTGGAATTTGTAAACCTTGGACATTCAGTGCTATGTGTCTAAAATGAATGCTTCTACTGCTGTAATCACAAGAGGGAATCAAACTTATATGGGTCATATTTGCACTGCTGGTGGGTGTGCCTAATCTAGGGTTGCCAAGTCTGGCAAACTTACCGGCGGGGGAGGCTCCGACAAGGTCGGGAGCAGGCTCCATACGCACGCGCGCTGCCGCCACGTCACCGGAAGTAACATGCGATGTTGCTGACGTTGGGGGTGTGGCCGAGCTCGTCGGGGGGGAAACCATATGTCCCCCCCCCCCCGCGGACCCCAGCCACGCCCCCAAAGTCAGCAACATGGCTGCGTCACCTCTGGTGACGCAGCTTTGGGGGGCAGAGTTCCCCCCGGGGCCCGATTCCGCCACGGCGGAAATCTGGCTTCCAAAGTGGGGGTTTCCCTGCCCCCCGCCCCCATTTGGCAACCCTAGTCCAATCATAAATTTCTTCTGGGTGGAGGTTATTGGGAAAATAAATGAGACCACTTCACAATCGGTACCGGTCTGCCCCAAACTTGCACTTCTTGATTTGATTGACTTGACTTCTGCTACCAAGGCCCAGAAGGAACTCATTTCCAAACTGTTAGCTGCTGCAAGACTAGCCATTGCTTCTGCCTGGAAAGCCAGTTCGCCTCCTTCAATTCAAACCTGGTTTGAAAAAGTGTGGGATCAGTTTATTTTAGACAAACGTACACAAGTCACACAAAACACGGCTATGGTCACATCTAAAGGCTATGATCGGATTGTCGTGGTCTGGTCAAGGGTTCTTCATTATATGTCAGAAAATGACATTCTTCCATCAAAGGCTTCCTACATTCCTTGGGTCCGTTTTTAGCTATTTATCCACATGAAAAAAGGTCATAGAGATGCTAAAAGAACACTTCATGACTTTCTCAGGCTCAATCACCATTTTTGTTCATGAAGAGGGCTGAAGTTAATCCCACTCTGGGTTGATGTTGATGGATGCAATGGTTATTCTGTGGAATGTGTTGGGGGTATCTTGTTTACTCCTTGTCTATTCTAGGATTTTACAGTTCTGTTTTCACTTCATATTGTTGTTTGCCTGTAATGCGTTTTTTTTAATCTTTTTTGTTTTATCTTTCAATATTTTTTGTTTAAAAAAAACTTATATGTGAGATCCAAGAACAACTATCTGGTAATGGGTTTTTTGTCAAATGGTTTCAGTAGAATTAAGATCATCTGCAACATTCTCATGCAGCAAAGAAAACCCAAAGAACTTTAAAATTCTTATTTAAAGTAAAATGTCTATGACCTTCAGAAGTTGAGAAAAATCAGATGGGCTTGGCAGCTTTTCCAATTGATTCACAGAGCCTAAACACAGAAGAGTATAGACTCACCTGTACTGACCATATCTATTATTGTATTAAATATAGTATCAAAAGGAAGAGAGACCTAAACATTATTTTCAGTATTTTACAACAAAATATAGGACTTAGTTTCATAACATTTACACTAAATCTAAAGCACATTTGTTTTATTGAGTTCAGTGAAGTCAAAGTACTGTGTTTAGATCATGAATATAAGACAGATTTTATACTATTTCTCTTTCTTCCTAAAAATTATACAAACTCAAGTTGAAAAGAATATAATATAAAATGAAGTAATGTACCTATAGATGCCTACGATATGTATGATACTTTATTTTTCATATTTTTGTATGGCCATTGTATATAAATTCAACAGGATGGGATTAACCTGGGAAAAGATTGCTTACACAAAGTAACAATGACCCAGTTTTACTACAGTTTGCCATCTGATCCATCATAGATTTATCTGAACCATTGTTAAAATAAGACTACCAAGTAATGTGTTCTGCTCTCAGCCTCAGTCTTAGGATGTGGACCTGGGATTTTTCCCCCTTGTTCATTTTTTAAAAAATTGTAACAACTGTCTGATGAATGGTTCTATAGAACTCAAAAGCTTGTACAATGTTTTCTGTCAATTGGGTTGGTCTCAATAAAATACATTTTCTGGATTTTACATGGGTCAATATGGCAATTTACAACCTTTTTATATTGTATCAGGTTATTTATCCATCTGCCTCAGTACTGACCACTCTAACTGGAAGCCGATCATAGAATCATAGAGTCACAGAGTTGGAAGGGGCCATACAGGCCATCTAGTCCAACCCCCTGCTCAATGCAGGATCAGCCTAGAGCATCCCTGACCAGTGTTTGTCCAGCCGCTGCTTAAAGACTGCTAGTGAGGGGGAGCTCACCACCTCCATAGGCAGCTGATTCCATTGTTGAACAACTCTTACTGTAAAAGAGTTTTTCCCCTAATATCCAACCGGCTACAGTCTCAGACAGAAAGAGATCTTTCAGAATACCTTTACTTGTGCTCATTTAGCTGGAAGTGCTAGGGACTGAAATATTCCTGCATGCACAGCATCTACTGTTAACTGAGCTACAACGTTCCTCATTGGCTGTGGTCAGAAGATCAAGAGCATGCTGTGGCCTTGTGCAGTTCTCCTCTATGAGCTCCCCCCACTTTTCTGTGGTTTGCCTTTACCATGGTGTGTGAAAGTATACATTTGTGTTGAGGTCAATATTAACTAGGGCATATGTTATCCAGAGTTTACTAACAACTTCAAATCCTAGTTAAAAACTGACACTGTAGTTGGCCATAGTCTCTTTTCAAACCACTACACCACAGTTAGATCTAATCACGGAAGAAAAGGGGAGAATCCAAACCCATGCCATATTCCTATCTTCCAACCATGGATTTGAGTGGTGAATATTACATCACACCAAGTCTACTTCGTTCTCAGATATACTTTTCATAAACCCATGTGTAGAATTTATGTAATGAATATAAAATCACTACTGAAAATATTAAACCCATGCCAAATGAATCCTCAGTTCATAATTCATAAATATTTCAAAAATAATATAAGATGCAAGTTTATAAACGTTAGATTACTTCAAGGGTACAGAAGCCTACAAAGAACCCCTTCAAAAAGTTTATTAAAAGCTGCTTTCTAAACTCTTATGTTTAAATTGATCCTCTTGTGGAGCATTCAAATGCTAACATTCTCAAATTAAACATGCTATTGTACTTTCCTTGTGTTTTGCCTTGTTACATTCACAAAGACAGAGCTGCTGCAGTTGTTAAATGTCCCATTTTATTGTATACACAATTAGAAAAAAATAAAGATCTGCTGGAATCATTAAGTAAGTGTTCAGGGAATTAAATTACTTTCTATGGTTATGTACAGATGCTTAAGTTTAGTATATGTATAAACCAGAGATGGCTAATCTAACCCACCACCAACACCTATTCACATGCAGAGGCAAGATATAAATTGAGCTATGCTGGGTTTTGTTAAGCATCAACAGAAAGAGTAGAAAACTTAATCCCAGCTAAGATAAACTAACAACATAGGCCAATTTAAAGGGTCTCCTACACCAGTTTGGTTAAGTGTGCGGACTCTAATCTGGGAGAACTGGGTTCGATTCCCCACTCCTCCACTTACACCTGGCTGGATTACCTTGGGCAAGCCATAGCTCTGATAAGAGCTGTTCTTGAAAAAGAGCAGTTTCTGTCAGAGCTCTCTCAGACCCACCTACCTCACAGGGTGTCTGTTGTGGGGAGGGAAAGGGAAAGGAGTTTGTAAGCCGCTCTGAGACACCTTTGGGTAGTGAAGGGCAGGGTATAAATCCAAACTCTTCTTCTTCTTCTTCTTCTTCTTCTTCTTCTTCTTCTTAGCCTGCGATCACACATACTAAATAATCCACTTTCAGTCCACTTCCAAAGCACTTTTCAGCTGGATTTTACTGCGTGAAATGGCAAAATCCAGTTGGAAAGTGCATTGAAAGTGGATTGTTTAGTTTGTGTGATCGTAGCCTTAATGTGTGTAAGATAAGCCATAGTCTACTTCTATATCATGACATACAAGACTGATATCACCAAAAACTGGACCTTTTCAGTAGTTGTCTCAACATTATGGAATTCACTCCTTCTAGATTGTCAGGTGTCCCAGGTTTCTGTGAGCCCTGGGCAGAGAATAACCCTATGATTAGCCCTAGAAAACCTCATGGTGTGGCATCCTCTGGGACCTGTAGAAGTAAAGGTATACCACTCAGGGAGCAATCCTAAGTAAGTCTACTCAGTAGTAAGTCCCAGGAAAGTGTACTTAGGATTGCACTGTCATCTACCTGCCCATTTCACTCCCTCACTTACAGCACCTTCCTATGAACATTAATTTGAGAATAAGCTGTGCTTTACTCAGTGGATCTTAAGTCTGAGTAAACATGCAGATCAATGTGCTGAGGTGCATCCTGTGCCTGTCTGCATCCCCTGCTTGCTTGTGCACCCAGCTCCCCAGCTGGAGTCACCTTCCCAGTTGTGCTGCCTTGTTGCCTGCCCAGGTATCTGGCTGATCACTTGCTCTTTACACAGTGGAGAGGTGGTACACAAGCCCTGTCTCATATGCTGCCTCCTTCCACCACTCACTCAGCATTTTCTGTTTTATATGGTAGCAGCACATGGGCCAGGGATCAATGCCATGCAAGCAAATGAGAGAGGAGGGAACAGGCATGGGATGGCATTAGTGGGTCCAACGAGGTGGTATGAGTGTTGGCAGCTGCCCTGCCTTACCAACCCTAGATGCCAGACTGAAGCTGTACCCTCTGATGACTTTGAAGCAAGGAGAGATAATATACTTTTACTTATCATTTGATCATCTGTATACTAATAACAAACTCAGCCAAATCTGAGAATACTTAAATCTGGTGACTGGAGCTGTGAATGGGCAAGATTTGCAGAAAAATGTAAAATCTAAAAAAAAACCAAACCCCCCACCAACTATGGGTTGTTGTTTTTTTTAAAAAAAACTGAAACACGATAAAAGGAGTGCCTGTAGCTTTAAGCAATGGATTTCCCTCAGTGGTTGTTGCTAGGCAACCACAGTATTCCAGGCTGGGTTTCTGTGAGTAAGAGGGTAGGGAGAGAGGGCAGGTCCTTTCAAGGCCTATTTTGGCCTTTGAGGGAGGACTCATTGGGGCCAGGCTCCAGGTTGGGAAATTCCTGGAGATTTTGTGCTAGTGTCTGAGGAGGGCAGGGTGTGGGGAGGGGAAAGGCCTCACGGATATAATGCCGTATGGTCCACCCTCCAAAGCAGCCATTTTCTCCAGAGGGACATCTCTGGCATCTGGAGCTCTATTATTCTGGGGGATCTCCAGGTCTCATCTGGAGGATGACAATGGTAGGCCTGGCAGCATCCTCTGGGTGACTAGATACCACCAGACTTGCATGACTCAGCTCGGCCTGGCTGCTTGCTACTCTTCAACTGCAGCCACACTATGAAAGCCAGTGTGGTGTTGCACTTAGAGCTTCAGAATAAGGTCTGGGAGACCCAGGTTCAAATCCCTATCTGGCTGTGGAAGCTCACTGCATGATTTTGAACCAGTCACATACTTTCATCCTAACTTATTTCACAGGGTTGTTGTTTGGATAAAAAGGAGGAGAGGGAAATAATGTAAGTTGCTTTTGTCCCCACTGTGGAGAAAGGTGGGAGATAAATGAAGCAAACAAATAATGAGAGGCAAATAAAAGGTAGGTTGGTGAATGGCTGAGAAGGGGAGAATGAGCCAGGGAAAGGGGGAGAGAAGAGGTCATTTCGGGGGGAACGCGGGGGAACGCAGTTCCCCCGGGTGAGGTGCAGGGGGCGGGGCACATGACGAAGCCCCGCCCCCTGCTTCCGGCCGCCCCGCTTCCAGCCCTCATTCAGCCAGGAGGAGGCAGGAGAAGAGGGAGGGTAAGTTGCTTCCTCCCCGCCTCTCCCCACCCCTGCCTGCCTGGGGCCAGGGAGGGCCTTGGCGGGGCTTCCTCGCACTCCCGCTGGCCTTGCAGGTCCACCGCCGGGCCCCTGATGTCAGGGGGTGTGGCATATGCTAATGAGTTATGCTAATGAGTTCCCCTAGCTCTTTTTCTACAAAATGACCCCTGGGGGAGAGGATATGGGGGTTGCAAGGGGGGAAAGAGGAAACATTAGGGTACAGGATACAGGGGAAAGTGAGTCACATCTACAAGTCCTTGAGGGTTCCCTAAAATGTAGGTGGGCCATGGACTAGCGGCTGCCACCACACTACTAGGCCATAGTTTTCCTAGGTGGAAGCTGCCTGGGAGGAGGAGAGGGAAAGCATAAGACAGAGGGGCAGATAAATGTAGGTTGGCTGTTGGGTGAGGAGACAGGTTGTCAGTTCCAGGTGAGGAAATTCTTGGCGATTTGGGGGTGGAGCCTGGGGATGGTAGCATTTGAGGAAGGGAGGACCCTCAGAAGGGTATAATGCCACCAATGTTCCCTCTAAGCTATGGAGTCTTGTGAGCAAAAATTCTACTTTGTGAGCTACTGGCATTAAAGTTGTGAGCGAGCAATTTGGCTACTGTATAAATTAGTTTGCTCCAGAGCCATCCTTCCTGAGCTAAGACAAACAGCTCAGCTGCTTTAACCCTTTCAGAGCTGCAGACCCAGGAAAGAGGTTTACTGCCCTTCCCCTCTCAAGCGAGCCAGGAATTTGGGAGGGGGCGGCACATTGGACATCACCCTCCAAAGCAGCCATTTCCTTCAAAGGAGCTATGGTTGCCAACCTCAGGGTGAGGGCTGGAGAACACATGGAAATACAACTGCTCTCCAGATGAAAGAGATCAGTTCCCCTGAGAAAATGGCTGCTTTGGAAGGTGGACTTTATGGACTCTATTTATTATTTATTTATTTATTTACATGAGGCTTATATACCGCCCATAACCCCTAGTGGGTCTCAGAGCGGTTTACAGACTTACTACTATATAGTAGTGATTAGACCTACCTAGGGCCACATTTCATAAGGGGAGGGACTTCCCTATCGACACCCGGTTGGCAGCGCCTTCTCTCTTCTCCCGGCGGGGTCCACATGTTGTTGTCATTTTTCTGGCTTCTTTCTGGCTGCCCGGCAACCTTCTCCCAGAGGCTCGGTGTTTTTGCGCGTGAATGCTTCTTCGGCTGCAGCTTCCGGCTCACGTCCTTCCGGCTCCAGCCGGGCTGCGCTGTCCTGCGTTTATGACATTATACCCTGCTGAGCGAATTTCCCTTACTCAACCTCCCAATGCTCCACCCCCAAATCTCCAGGAATTTCCTAATTTGGAGCTGGCAACTCAAAGGGGAATTGATCTCTGTAGTTTGGAGATTCACTGTGAGTCCAAGAGATCTCCAGGTTGGCAATCATACGATCACAGAAGGAAGCAGGAAAGGGGAAGAGGCTATGGGGGCTTTTAGGAAAGGGAAAGAAGAAATAGTGGGGGAGTGGAAAATGAGATGCCTCCCACAAGTACTTGTGGATTCCTGCCTTTAACACCTAATAATACACAGAATTCAATGCTGGAATTCAGTTGTGTTTCTTTCAGAGCTTGTCTGGATCTTAAGAAAAATTTGCTGCTTCTACTTGTGGTTTTACACTGATTTCATTGTTGTTTGTTGTATATTTATGATGATAGTATTTTGTGATATCAATTATTTTACTTTAAGATATAAGAATATGAAGCAATATAAGTGTTTGCAGCTGTGGATTATGTGCTTTTCATTAGGAGGAGATGTCAATGAAAATGTATTAAATACCTGTTCATTTATTCTAGCACTGTATTCAAACCAGTTTTTGGTGAAAAGATATTGCTAACTCAAACTTTGTTCTATTGCTTCAGACCAAAATGGATCCCCACTCGATTGCTAAAATGAGTCCCACTTGAAAGATAAACAGAAGTGTTGCTCAACAGCAAGAAAATAAAAACACAACCCATAAGGCCTTGACAAGCAAAACTAACACACTTAAATGGCAAATACACAAACTACAAATTACTGATCATATAGATTTTTATTTTTCTAAAAATGTATTTAAAAGTTTGTTTTGTATGTTCTGCAATATTATGACAATGACTAGGAAACAAGAGAAAGGAAAGAGCAGAGAAAATATGTAGAGCTTCATTTTTATTAGTATTATTTTGAAGTGCTGGTAGGGAATCCCCACCCCTTCGGTATGTGGCCTTAGATAGGGCTAACAAGTTCGTAAGAACGCCCCTGTAAACCGCTCTGAGACCCGTTAGGGGTTATGGGCGGTATATAAGTCCCATGTAAATAGATAAAAAAATAAAGTACTTTGTCTTCAAAGAAAATTGGCAGATGAAAGGACCAACTGTCTTAGTGAAGGAGCAGCAAATTCTGTAGTAACATTTAGTGTATCTCTCAAGGCCAAGAGGACTGCAATCTATTTCAGTGAAATTGTACAGATAGGTCCTATGTTGCTGCCACAACCACAGAAGTACAACAGAAACTAACACTTATTTGGTTAAGGCAGCAATAAGGTTTCCCTTGCTTGAAAGCCAGTCAAATCCGACTCTGGGGGGCAGTGCTCATCTCCGTTTCCAAGCCGAAGAGTCAGCACTGTCCAAAGATCATCCTCCAATTTATTTAAGTACCATTTCAAACAACATCATCGACAGAGTCATTATCTTTGAAGTAAAGAAATATAGTGGTATTATAAGAACATCCTGATTCTATACAAGGCTCATGGTAAGGCTGTACCAAGTCACTTGAAAATCCTGTGTGGAGATAAGACAACTTCAAACCTCTGCTATCCAGGAGCTCAGTTATATGTACAGTCAATACTTTTGGCCAGCATGGTAGGAAAGCAATCTCACCATGGCTGCAAATACCTTGAGTAAAGAAACTCCCTCCTTTGTTTCAGGGACTCATTTGTTTAGTTACATTTCCGCAGCTATAGCCAAGATCCTTGACAGCTGATTTTAACAAAGGACTGAAACAAATTAATTGGTTAAGAAATTTTAAAAAGACAGTTGAAGTACATATTTGGGTTGTTTTCCATTTTTTGTTGTTCAGTCGCACAGTCGAGTCCGACTCTTCGCGACCCCATGGACTAGATCACGCCAGGCCTTCCGGTCTTCCGCCGTCCTCTGAAGTTGGCTCAATTTCATGTTCATTGCATCGATGACACTGTCTAACCATCTCATCCTTTGCCGTCCCCGTCTTCTTTGACCTTCAATCTTTCCCAGCATCAGGGTCTTCTCCAGTGAGTGCTCCCTTCTCATTTGGTGGCCAAAGTATTTGAGCTTCAGTTTTATTATCTGGCCTTCCAGGGAACAGTCAGGGTTGATTTCTTTTAGGATTGACTGATTTGATCTCCTTGCAGTCCAAGGGACTCTCAAGAGTCTTCTCCAGCACCATAGTTCAAAAGAATCTATTCTTCGGCGCTCAGCCTTCCTTATAGTCCAACTCTCGCAGCCATACATGACTACTGGGAATATCATTGCTTTGACCATGCGGAATTTCGTTGGCAGGTTGATGTCTCTACTTTTTATCATGCTGTTTAGGTTCGCCATCGCTTTCCTCCCAAGGAGCAGGCGTCTTTTAATTTCATGGCTGCTGTCACAGTCTGCGGTGATCTGGGATCCCAGGAACGTGAAGTCTGTCACTACTTCCACGACTTCCCCTTCTATTTGCCAAGGAGTGATGGGGCTGGATGCCATGATCTTAGTTTTTTTGATGTTGAGCTTCAAGCCCACTTTTGCGCTCTCCTCTTTTACTCTGAGCAAGAGGTTCTTTAGATCCTCTTCACTTTCAGCCATTAGAGTGGTATCATCTGCATATCTGAGGTTGTTGATCTTTTCCCCAGCAATCTTAATTCCCGCTTGTGATTCATCCAGGCCAGCATTTCGCATGATGTACTCTGCATATATATTAAATAAGCAAGGTGACAGTATACATCCTTGTCGTACTCCTTTTCCTATGCTGAACCAATCAGTTGTTCCGTATCCGGTTCTAACTGTCGCTTCTTGGCCCTTATACAGGTTTCTCAAGAGACATGTGAGGTGGTCTGGTACTCCCATCTCTTTAAGGACCTGCCATAGTTTGTTGTGATCCACACAGTCAAAGGCTTTAGCATAGTCAATGAAGCAGAAGTAGATATTTTTCTGGTACTCTCTTGCTTTCTCCATAATCCAGTGAATGTTGGCAATTTGATCTCTAGTTCCTCTACCTCTTCGAAACCCAGCTTGTACTTCTGGCAGTTCTCTATCCATGTACTGTTGAAGCCTAGCTTGTAGGATCTTGAGCATGACCTTGCTAGCGTGTGATATGAGTGCAATTGTGCGATAGTTTGAACATTCCTTGGCATTGCCCTTCTTTGGGATTGGAATGTATACTGATCTTTTCCAATCCTGTGGCCACTGTTGCGTTTTCCAAATTTGCTGGCAAATGGAGTGCAGAACTTTAACAGCATCCTCTTCTAAGACTTTGAATAGCTCAGCTGGGATACCATCACCTCCACTAGCTTTGTTGTTAGTAATGCTTTCTAAGGCCCATTCCAGGATGTCTGGCTCGAGGTCAGTGATTATACCGTCGTGGTTGTCAAGGACATCGAGGTCTTTCTTTTATAGTTCTTCTGTGTAATCTTGCCATCTTTTCCTAATCTCTTCTGCTTCTGTTAGGTCCCTACCGTTGTTGTCCTTTATCATGGCCATCTTTGCATGGAACACTCCCTTGATTTCTCCAATTTTCTTGAAGAGATCTGTAGTCCTTCCCATTCTATTGTTTTCTTCTATTACTTTGCACTGTTCATTCAGGAAGGCCTTCTTATCTCTCCTTGTGTTCTCTGGAAATCTGCATTCAGTTGGGTAAATCTTTCCTTTTCGCCTTTGCCTTTCGCTTTCCTTCTTTCCTCTGCTATTTGTAAAGCCTCACCAGAAAGCCATTTTGCTAACTTGCATTTCTTTTTCTTTGGGATGGTGGTGATTGCTGCCTCCTGTACAATGTCACGAACCTCCGTCCATAGTTCTTCAGGCACTCTATCTATCAAATCCAGACCCTTTAATCTATTCTTCACCTCTACTGTATATTCATCAGGGATGCGATCTAGGTCAAACCTGAATGGCCTCGTGGTTTTCCCAATTTTCTTCAGTTTAAGTCTGAATTTTGCAATGAGTAGCTCATGGTCTGAACCACAGTCAGCTCCAGGTCTTGTTTTTACTGACAATGTTCAATTACAGGTATTTATTCTTCTGTATTGAGTGGCTGGTTCCATTAGTGGAATTTCATACTCACTCAACAAGTTCTTGAGTTTTCACTTAAATTTTTCAAAGTTTCAGATTTTTCTGCAAATATATTTAGAGTCTACCATAATTTCATTTTCTCCTGCAAACAAATTAGATGCTGTAAATGAACACAAATATATGAGCATACTATAACAGCTATCAGTAATTTTGTAACAGAAGGGGAGACAGTGTGGTACAGCTTGATCTTGTTAGATCTCAAAAGGAGAGACAAGTAATTGAGTGGGAGACCTCCAAGAAAGACTCTGCAGAGGAAACCAATGACAAACAACCTACACTTCTCACTTGCTTTGTTTTGTGAGCCCTTTGCTGGTATTGCCATAAGCCCTTTGCTGGAATTGCCATAAGACAGTTGCAACTTGATGGCACTTTCTTATGTAATTTTGTGTCAGGCTGTGAGCACTGCTCATCTCTTTTTGCTTTCACCCACTGAGAATCAACGGGATAAATACATGGCATGGGTGGAATACACAGATGCTTGTGTGCATGTTTTCTTTCAAAGAAAACAGTGTGGTTCTCAATGACTCCTCAGGTAAGAAGGCAAGCAATGCTCCCTTTAAGCTGTGGAGTCTTGTGAGCAAAAATTCTACTTTGTGAGGTACTGGCATTAATGTCTTGAGTGAGCGATTTGGCTACTGCAAAAATTAGTTTGCTCTGGAGCCTGAGCTAAGACAAAAATACATAAGCCAGAGGCTAAAAAACTGTGAGCTAGCTCACACTAACTCAGCTTAGAGGGAACATTGCATGCAAGCAGTGTGCTGAACTGACTTATTCTATTTAGTTGGGGGGGGTCATTTCACACATTACACAGAGGCACACCCAAGTTTGCTAATGAGAGCATATTCTATAGAAAGCTGCTGCCAATCAGAGCTCCCTGATATGTGAGACCTACATGATATACATATATACATATATATTTATATCTACACATCTTCAGTGTATATCTAAATATGCTCACTCTGCATGAGGAAGCCTTCTGTTTTTCCCAGGCATTGTTCCTTGCTCCTCATATGTGAAAAAATGTCAAAACTTATCATTCTGGGAAAGGTAAGGTACTATCATAATCTATTGAGCCTCTAAAGAGGCAGACAATGTAATCCTATGTGGAGTTATTCATTTATTTCAATGGCCTTATACTGGAGTACCTCTGCGAAGTATTGCACTCTAAGTCAGCTACCACTGGTTATAAGTCATTTACCCTAACTGACAATGGATCACATCTACAAGATTAAGATTACAGATGTTACTGAATTTCATAACAGTGGTGGTTTTATTTGAAAGCTGAAGTATTATGTTATATTTTCTCCAAACCTAGGGTGAAATGTCAGATCTCTTTCACCATTCCTATTAACAACATCCAATAATAAATTGATAAAATTGAAACATGTTTTTTCACCAATTGTGTAGAAGTGGCATAAAATTGTCATAAAAGAAAAGAGGGACTTTGCCAGAGAAGAAGGCAGAATTAAACTGGTCTTGCCAAACATGCACAAAAATTAAAAGAAATGGGGAAATATCCACCCATTCCTGATTCAAATGAAGCCTAAAAGGGATTCACTCCCACCTTGATGTGCAGTGCTTCACTTCCACTTTAACAACCACCCTACCTTGCCTCATTACTTAGGTTGGCCCATACTAGATCTAGGGCGTTTTCGGTGGCGGCTCCTTCCTGGTGGAATGAGCTCCCGGAAGAGATCCAGGCCCTGCGGGACCTAGTGCAGTTCCGCAGGGCCTGCAAGATGGAGCTCTTCCACCAGGCCTTTGGGTAGGAGCTGCCGCCACCACCATCGCTATACCACCTCCGATTCACTGTCCATCTACAAGATTCCATGGAGGAGATTAGTTCGATTGCGTTGGGGCGCTCTCACTATTAAGATTGTGGGCCGCAAATATGAGTCGCTGAGCATCTTATATACTGTATAGATTTGTATAGATTTGAAGCACCAGTTTTATTGCATATGTAAAATTGTTTTATTGTTTTACTATTTTAAACATTGTTGTTAGCCGCCCTGAGCCACTGGGTAGGGCGGGATAGAAATCGCAAAATAAATAAATAAATAAATAAAAACAATGAGTTCTATTCAGCCACAGAAAAAAATGGATACAAGCCTGTATTTTATTTCTTAAAATTTGCCCCTCCAAAACTAAATCCTCTCTTGTTTAGTAAAGTGCATAAACATCTATTCTCCCAGAAACTGAATGGTGATGAAATAAATTAACATCATACACACAAACACACACAAAAATCAGATAACAACAATATTCTACTACTATTACACTGGTTGCACTCATGCCAGTGCCCAAAGGTGAAAGGCTCTATTTCACATTAAGGCTTTCCTGAGCAACGCAATAAATTACTTCCAAGTCACTTTCTAAGGCACTAATCTGCTATCAATTTAATCCCCAACAGCAAAGAGACATGGAGCCAGCTGACTGCCAGTGGTTTTAGTGATTTGACCTCCTCCAGAGAAAACTCCTAATTAAAATTCCCTTCCTATAATAGCATTATTCCAATATTAATCTTCCCTGTTTTATGTACAAAGACAGTAAAATATAAGTGTGTTGGTGTTATCTATATTTAAATTACACAGGTCTTATGTAGAACAAATAGTTATTTCAGTCTTTGAAAAACAGTATAAAAACATAATGTAAATTACAATATATTCAAAATTTATTATGTCTTGTTGAAAGAATTTTTCTGTATATTCTTTAATCTATTGGATCAGCACAGCAATCATTCAATGCTGTGTGTACAGCTTAAGTGTATAAATGGATTCTTTGTGCCCCTACTGCACAAATAGCTTTCCTATGACGTGGAAGAGCTTCTTGAGTCAAGGAAAGAATGCTGAAATCAGAAAAAGCATCATCATTAGCAGGGAAGATCCATGAGATCCAACACCTAATTTCTAAGGATGTCCAAAAACAAAGAAGGAAAAAGGAGACTACTGAGCAATGTTACCAAGCGTACTAGCACATAAGCAACAACAGAATTCAACATTAGCTGCTTTTTAAAAGATACACTTTAAGATTACCCAGGGGATAGTAATCAAGCATGAGTGTGCCCCGTCATCTGCCACACCATGTCCTGAGCATCCCTGAGAACTTCCAGGAAGCTATAGGTACATGTTAAGGATGTGAGTGGCCAGTGAAAACTATTTTCCCTCAAATGAAAGCTAGTAAACATTATGATACACCAACGTTTGTAAACTGTACCTGGAAATTACACATTTTGGTGGACACAGCTGAGTTTAAAGCATGATTTGGTTGTAAGCAGAACCAAATCTAATTAAAATGTTTAATACTGTTCTAACTGGATGGTTCACATGCTCTGCCCTCATGTGAGTGACGCTCTAAAAAGTGTAATTGCATGACTGCATATAAGCTATTTTTTTACTCTGAGATAGGTTTGATTCTGTGCAGTGACCAAAAGAGACACCCCTCTTCATGGGAGGCTGTTGATGATAGCATAGGACTCTAACTGTGAACAGCCACAGATTACCAATGTTATAGCCTCTCTATTGCCAACTTGGGAGCATTCCTTGGAGCTATGAACCAGTATTTCTATACAGAGCTAAACTTTCCTCCGGGCAACTTGAGACAGGTGCCTGTGGCAGCACTTATTTGCTGCAACAGGAAAAAGGAATTCTTCATCCTAATTTCATTGGTTCTGCTGCTGAAGCTTTGTCCCTGCATACCTTAAGAATATACTCTCCTTTCCTCATGCCCTGTTGCAGTTTTTTCGATTTGCTAAGAAAGCCCTTTTAAATGTTCCATTCATGTGCCAAATCAAAATGATAAGGATACACAGAAGGTTTTTCTAGCTGCTCCAAATCTGTGGAATATGTATTCCTCCAAGACATGCCATTGCCAAGTCCAATAATTTTATTTTTACTTTTTGGTGAGTATTGTGTGTGTGTGTGTGTGTGTGTGTGTGTGTGTGTGTGTGTGTATGCCTGGAAGTCATGGTTGACTTCTGGTGACCACTAGTGGGGCTTGGATGTTTCAGAGAGGTGGCTTGCTATTGCTTGCCTCTGCATCCCAGCCCTGGTATTCCTTGGAGGACTCCCTTCCAAGTACTTGCCAGGATTGGCCCTGCTTAGCTTCCGAGATCTGATGAGATCAGGCTTGCATGGGCTATCCAGGGCTAAATCCACAAATTGGGCCCATACTGACAGCAAGTATGCTTTTTGACAAACTTGAGACACTCCCCCCCCCGAAAAATCTTTAAATTCACAAAAATTATAGTGGGGGAATCTATCCCCCAAAACAATAATGTTACCTCTGCATGCACAGATGACTTAGCAGCTGATGCAGTGGCTTCCAGGTGCTCTGCCAGCTGCTGGTGGTCCTGCCACCAACATGGTGGCTCCTAGGGGCCCTGTGGCTGCCAGGTACTTTGCAGAAATAGAAAGGGGCAGTTGACAGAGAAGGGGAATCTGGGAGAAAGTGAGTAGATAAAATTGTTAGGGAAGGGAAGGGGAGGGGAGAAAAGGGTTTTGTGGAAAATCACTGGAAAAGGGGGGAGAGGAAGAAAGCAAAGGTGGGGGGATGGGATGCACCCTCTCTGTAAGTTTCTTGTGGGTCCCCATTTGTATGATTTACATCTCAGTGGGTGCCCCAGCTCCAGAGGAGACATCCATCATCAAGGTGAGGCTTAAAATGAAAGAGAAAGATTCTCTATGGTCTATATGATATGTACTAGTTCATCATCTAAGTGAAGTGAGGAAGAAGCAACATGTTGTTTTGGTGATCTACCATTTGTTTGAAATGTTGTAGGACCCAAAGTGGCACTGGTTGACACCTGAGCTGGGCAAAGTGTACCACAGCAATCATGGCTGCCATCAAGCCGAAAATCTCTGTATGGAGACTGCTCTCACAGAACGACTGTGGTTGTATGAATAAGTATTTGCTGTCTGTCCAGGAGCTGGTAAGCTTTTGCCATAGTGGAATCCAAAAGTACCCCCATAAATTGAAGGTGTCATAAGGCTTCCAGATGTAACTTCTCTCCATTTAAATGAAAGCCTAATGAGGACCGGATAAGCAGTGTACATGGTGAAGGACAGAAGCAGTCAAGAGCAGCCAATGTTCAGAAAAACTGGGATCTCTTGATTCATAAGATACACAGTGTTGTGCAAAGGCCAAAGGACAGCACTTTGTATTAGTAGTGGTTATCCCTACAGTGAATCACAGAAACCAACAATGCTGATGGAGATATGGAAGTAGCCATCTTTGATGCTGATTGATGCAAACCATGCCCCCAATGTAGGACAGGGAGTGAGGGTCACCATCAGGAACTTTTCAATGAACTCACTGAAACCTTTGAGATTAAGAATGGAACAGAGACCTCCACCTTTCATGGAGATAGAGTGATACCTACAGTAAAAACCCGGCCTCTCTGGGAACAAGGTATGGGTTCTATCGCCTCTTTGTGTAGGACAGAATCCACCTAGTGACAAAGAAGGAGGGAAGCTGAGTAGATAGAAACACTGAAGAGGGGGAAGAGTAGTGAATTCAGTTGCACAGCACAATCTCATGATGGTTAGAGCCATTGGTCTGAGGTGATATCCTTCCAAGCTGGGAGATGTAGAAGGGGGCAAGAAAAGATAATTGGGAAGTGGCACTGACAGTTTTGTTGCAATGACACCTGGATCTTGGAGGAACAGTAGGAAGATTCTCATCCTGAAGAAAAAGTCTGCCAAAAGGAGGACCTGTCAGATGAAGCTTTGGATGTTTTGGCTTGTCTAGAATACTGCCAGCCCCTCAAATCTGAGGTCTATGAGATGATGAAGCCAAGTGCACTGATATTACAGCTTTCTAGTCTTTCCAATGAATCAATGGTCTTAGAACTGAAGAGACCTTCCTCTTAAAAGGGAGACCTTAGATATTTGCCCTAGATTCTAGTGTCAGGTTAGAGTATCAAAGCCAAGTGGGACATTTGAAAATCACTGAAGTAGCCATTTGCTTGGAGCCCTTTTCAGTTACATGCTTTGTAGTGCACATTTTTAAAATTACTTTTAGGTCTTCATCCCTGGAGATATGGATCTGCAGCTATCTGGAAGGCATTATAATGCTGGATCTTTTCTTCTAGAGGAAAAGAAAAGCTAGTAAGTCATCCAGGCAAGGTAGTTGGATATCTTAAATGATATAATCCCAGTCATACTGACTTTTTATCTGAAAACATCCAGCCTTTTCTCCTTAATGATCAGTGGGAGCCATGTGGTAAACTCACTTGCCTTTCCTAAAGTTGTTTCCATGACAACCAAGTTGGGTGGTGGGTAGATGAAGAGGAAGGAACAGATTTCTGATAAATTGAAACAGAGACTCAGCCCTCTTGGATGTTGGTAGGATAGATGCAAGTTTTGTCCACAATTCTTTGGCAAGATCCAGGAAGCCAAGGACCACTGGGAGGATGGTCCTGTATGTGTGTTGGCATCCAGTATTCTCAAGGTAGGATTAGGTTTGCCAGGAGGTTGTTTTGCATACAGACGGACATCCTTTGAGGGAGAGGAGTTAAGGGACCTGTTCCAACAGAGATTAGGCTCTGTGTCAGACTGATGACTGCAAGAGGCAGCAGACGAGAAGTGAGGAAACCAGGATAAGGTGTGTGTAGGTAGTGGGGTCTCCAAGACTGGCTCAGATTCAAGTAGAATCTCAAGTGACACACACACATAATAAAGGGTGAGGACCTAGGGTGCCTCAACAGCCAAAGATGTGGCTCTCAGACTGATGTTTTTGTTTTCCTTTCTGTTTTTCAGATTGAGGTGACTTCATCTTCCTTTATATTGGTTTCAGCAAGAAAGATTCTAGGATTACCCTGGTGATCTATTGGGAATCAAGGTTTTGGTTTCAAGGCTAGATCAGTCATTCCTTAAGATATTGAGAACCTGTCCCGTTTAAAGGACCTGCCCCCACCCCCAAAAAACCCTGTCTACTACTCCTAGCCTGTCTGGTAAATTTTAGGCAGTATATACGAATTTTGGTACTGTCAGTCTTGGCCGGGCAGAGAAGACATTGATAATTGCCATCAACTGAAGGCAGCTTTCCACCACATGAACACACCAGTTGTTCAAGGAAGTGGTCTGCACCACAGGTGGTTGGTGCAGAGTGCCTGAAACGCCCAGAGAAGCTTTCAGAGGGCTATCCTGCCAATTAACTATAGTAAAAGTTAACCACTAGGTAAAAATGTAGACTATCAGAACAGTATAATCAAGTGACTATGTATAAGAACATAGGGGGAAATGAACCTGAATGTAGCTCTGTAACTCTCCTATGTTAAATATATTCTTTATACAAGCAGAAAAACAACACAGTGAAGTCATTAAGAACCTCTATGTCTGAGGTTGTCTACTTGCTAGGAGATTTTTTGGTGGGAACCATCCAGAACGGCATCCCCCATTCATAATGAGGGGGGAGTCATTCATTCTACAGCCTCATTCTTCTCTATGTGTTGATCTAGTCGATGTAAATCAATACACGTAAAATGTGCTCTTGTGGGGGTTGATTTATTTAAAGTGAAATAGAATGGAGACCCAGTGTGCAAGTTACATCTTACATACTGCACTTCAAACAAAATCAAAACTGACTTCCCAATTTTAAAAAAGTTTCCATGCTACATCTGTATGTGTGTAGATTATACCAACAATTCTTCAATACAAATTAAACTTAAATGATTCTGTGAGTACAACTAGAATTCTGTAGGATTCATTCAGTATTAATTTACTTCATATTTCATTGACTATGCACTTGAGGAGAAATTGAGGAACTGCTGTGTAGGTTTGTCTCATATAACACTGTCTTGATATTTTGTACTAATACAAAGATGCTTGTTTTTGAAAAGTTTTCTGAAAATGCAATTCTATATGGGCAGCATGTGGTCATTTACAATCAACTGAGGTATTAAAGCTTCATTCAGTCATCTTGATCTATCTCATCTCTGGCAACTAAGCTTTTTGTTTTCTTTCTATAGTGAACAATTTTCTCTTGCTATTGCACAAAGATCAATTGTCCATTTTAATTATTCTGTGGTCTATGAGACTAACCCTTAAAGAGCTATACAGCTGAGTTTGGGGATGGTAGAAGCTAACCCAAGAGGAGGTGGACTACAACCTCCTTCAATTCCTCTGGGAAGGTTCCCATTGATAGGGACAGATTGGTAATCTCCCTCAGAGGAGTTCACAGCTCATCGCCACAGGCTTTCACCAGTCACAATGGGCAAGTATCGAGGAGGCATGTAGTGGGCTTCACAACAGCCAAGATCCTGTCAACTTCTTCCTGGGTAAGCAGCCGGAAATGGTCCGACACTGGACCTGAAGATGGCTAAGGGGCTTCCAGTTCCCTTATTATATCAAGTCTGGCTGGAAGATCATGGTGGAGTGACAAGACTTGTGTGCAGGTGATGATGAACAAGGCTGACCAAAGACAGTGGCCAAGTTTGAAGTCAGGGAGGGTATATACAACAAAGCCAGCCATGGTCAAGATGCCTAGCACAGCCTGCCTATTTAAATATATTCGCATATTTAATATTATAAGTTTAATTACTTAAATAAATGAGTTAAACCCAAGCTGTTGTTTCATGTCTTCATTTACAGGGTGCCTGGGACACAGAGAAAATGTACATATCACACAGATCTAGTTTCTAGTCTACCTCTGTGCCTACTTTGCAGTTTCTCTCTTTGCAATTCATTTTTAATCACATGGGAAGCTTTTAAATTTGTGGACCTTCACCCAGTACCTGACAGGGGGTAGTGTATTCTACCACAGCATTTGGCACTGCATGTGTAGATCAGGCTTATGTGAAGAGAAGTATTATCCAGGACCAGTGGAAGGCAATCCAATGAAGCACAGAAGGTCCTCTGGCCAACACCCCCCCCCCCGAGATAAAGCATCTGGCAAAGTTTACAGAGAAGAAACACAAGGTATAATTTGAAAGAATAATAAACAAGAACACCATGTACAATCTGAAGAGAGAAAACAGAAAAACTTTTAGGAAATGACAAGGAAAAAGATTAAAACAAATGAAATGACCATGCTCTTTGGAATCAGTAGAAATGATTTAAGATTATTAGACCTGAAAACCGAAAGAACAAAGAACCTTGAAGAATAAGTATCATGGTGGTTGCTCGATGGACTCAGTATGATTATGGAAAATCTGAGTAAAACATGGATTCAGGAACACTGTTGCTGCAATACTGACCATACTACATATATAGAAGAACTAAATTGATACGATACATTGTATTATATTCATTAAATCAAATTAGCATATTCTCCTTTACTTTCCTTGTCTTAAGTTTCATTTTCATGACTTCCAGTCACAAACTATTTTGACAACACCTATTTCCTCTACTCTACCTTCTCATCATACTAGGTATCTCTCAAGGTTGGTACTTCATAGACAGACAGACAAGCCTTTATTGGCAAGTTGTTGTTCAGTCACACAGTCAAGTCCTTCGCGACCCCATGGACCACACCACGCCAGGCCCTCCTGTCTTCCGTCGTGCTCCGGAGTTTGCTTAATTTCATGTTCGTTGCCTTGATAACACTGTCTAACCATCTCATCCTTTGCTGTCCCCTTCTTCTATGACCTTCAATCTTTCCCAGAATCAGGGTCTTCTCCAGTGAGTGCTCCCTTCTCATTTGGTGACCAAAGTATTTGAGCTTCAGCTTCAGTATCTAGCCTTCCAGGGAACAGTCAGGGTTGATTTCTTTTAGGATTGACTGATTTGATCTCCTTGCAGTCCAGGGGACTCTCAAGAATCTTCTCCAGCTCCATAATTCAAAAGAATCTATTCTTCGGCACTCGGCTTTCCTTATAGTCCAACTCTCGCAGCCATACAGTACTACTGGGAATACCATTGTTTTGACCATACGGACTTTTGTTGGGAGGGTGATGTCTCTACTTTTTATTATGCTGTCAAGGTTTGCCATCACTTTCATCCCAAGGAGGAGGTGTCTTTTAATTTAATGGCTGCAGTCACCATCTTGGATCCCAGGAACATGAAGTCTATCACTGCTTCCACAACTTCTCCTTTTATTTGCCAAGGAGTGATGGGGCCGGATGCCATGATCTTGGTTTTTTTTATGTTGAGCTTCAAGCCCACTTTTGCGCTCTCCTCTTTTACTCTGAGTAAGAGGCTCTTTAGGTCCTCTTCACTTTCTGCCATTAGAGTGGTAGTGTCTGCATATCTGAGGTTGTTGATCTTTTCCCCAGCAATCTTAATTCCCACTTGTGGTTCATCCAGGCCAGCATTTCGCATGATGTACTCTGCATATATATTAAATAAGCAAGGGGACAATATACATCCTTGTCGTACTCCTTTTCCTGTGCTAAACCAATCAGTTGTTCCATATCCGGTTCTAACTGTTGCTTCTTGACCCTTATACAGGTTTCTCAAGAGACATGTGAGGTGGTCTGGTACTCCCATCTCTTTAAGGACTTGCCATAGTTTGTTGTGATCCACACAGTCAAAGGCTTTAGCATAGTCAATGAAGCAGAAGTAGATGTTTTTCTGGTACTCTCTTGCTTTCTCCATATAATCCAGTGAATGTTGGCAATTCGATCTCTAGTTCCTCTACCTCTTTGAAGCCCAGCTTGTACTTCTGGCAGTTCTCTATCCATGTACTGCTGAAGCCTAGCTTGTAGGATCTTGAGCATGACCTTGCTACCGTTGTGAAATGAGTGCAATTGTATGATAGTTTGAACATTCCTTGGCATTGCCCTTCTTTGGGATTGGAATGTATACTGTCTTTTTCCTTTTTTTTTTTAAACAATTTTTATTTAGGATATCATCACTCAAAATCAACATTTATAATACATTTCTATCCTACCCTCCTCCCTTCCCCCCCCCTGCATGGTTTCCCGCGGTGCTACAACCTCCTGCAAAATTCTTAAATTCCTTCTTCCTTCCCTTTATCATTATAAGTTCAATAGGTAACTAATATCTTCATATATAAATTTCTCTATTTCTTATTCCATATTGTTAAAATTTAACACTGAATAATTATTAAAGCAAAATAAGTTGTCTCTTACATCCCAATTCTTCTCTAAATAGTCTTTTAAATCTTTCCAATCTGATCAAAAGTCTTCTGCTTCCATATTGTTAAGTTTTCTTGTCATCTTGTCCATTTCAACCATAAAAAGTAATTTTTTAATCCAATCTCCAGTCTCCGGGACTTTATCTTGCTTCCAACTTTGAGCATATGTCATTCTGGCAGTTGTAATCATATACCACATCAGTGTCCTTTTTGCCATACTGACCTCTTCCCTTTTTAGTCCCAAAAGTAATATTTCTGGTTCTTTCTTAAATTTACATTCACAATTTTTTTCCATTTCTGCATGAATCTCAACCCAATTTTTTTTGCTTTTTCACAAGTCCACCACATATGATAAAATGAGCCCTCAACCTTTTTGCACTTCCAACATTTGTTTGAGTAGAGATTGTATATGCTGTTCCTACCAATCTCCTACCAATCTTACTCCCTACAAGGATGGTCTCCTCTGCTGCTTACAAAGGCTGTCCACCAATAGAAATGGTGTGTAAGGCAGTGATGATAAAGTCTACAACTCCTTCACTACAGACTATCTAACAGATTCCTTCTCCTTACACAAAGCAGCTTTGGCAGAAGAATGCTTTACAAGGTTGTAATGTACTGACCTCCAAAAGCAGGATGCTTAGTGCATAAAATTCAGGGAGCTGGAAGATTAAGAGTTAATGCCTCACTGTGAAGCATAGATTGATTGACAGGCTGCTGCCTGCGCAACTCTCCTTCTCTCTGATTCCTCAGTGCCAGCTAAGAAGAGCTTTAAGAAGAGCTCAGTGCTGAGAAAAAGGGTCTTTTTCATCTTGCTTCATCTCTGGCATGTCATAACCCAGACAGGTGGAGTGACTGTGTCTGTCAGAGAGAAACAGACAAATTCACTTATGAAGTGAAGGGACACAACTCCTTGTCCTTACTGTGCACCATCAAATCTGAAGGAAAGTTCCAAACTTCTAAGTGTCAGCCAAGCTGAAAACCATTTATTTCACTGGGTCAAGAAGTGAGGGTCAGTTTTGGTAGGACGGATTGGTCAGTAGGTTGAAGCTGCCAGTCTAGCCAAACAGAAAAAGGAATATTGCTTCTTAGAAAAGGAGAATATTTTCTTCTCAGTTATTCAGTGGGTTCAATTCTGATGAAACCCCTGAACTGGGTGAAAACAAAGAAATGGTAGACTCCTCCAGAGTCAAAGGGAAAGCTTTAATCCCACAAAGAGGGAGAATAAGTACAAGAAGAAAGTACTAATCTCCAGGAAACTAAGATAGTTATATTAATCCTTATTAAGACATATTGTTGCTGTTGAGAAATCTCCAAGACAAATAAACCTCCAAGACAAACACATCTCTCATTGTTAAGAACTGAGTGGCTAAGAAACTAAGCTTCAACAATACTTTGTAGCCTGTTCAAAATATCATAATTTGTAAATACAGCAAAATGTACTTCAGTTTTCTCATCTTCTGCCTATTCCTAACCCAACTCTGCCTGTTTAATAAAGGCATCATTCCTGTTTGAACTTTACTTGATGTCAAGTGCCATTTACAAAGGAAATAACAAGTGTGTTCCTGCTTATCTACAATAAATCTCTGGCCTGGGCAAAAGCCAAATATCTTCTCTACCACAGGGTGGGACACTCAGAAAGTCATAAACCATTTATTATCATTCACTACCAAGGGACTGCTCTGGCAGAGTGGGGAACACCTATTTAGTGTTTTAGTGGGAAAATCTGCCTCGCAGAAAAAGAAGCAGCAGGGGTCCATCATAAAGGTGCTACAGTAGATTAGCATATCTCCACCCTCTAGATACCCTGTTCATCTACATCTTTATTTGGGGAAGAGGGATGATGATGATGTAGTATTAGATTTTTGAATTGCTCATCTCTGCTAATGCAGGGCTATGGGCGATGTTCAACAGTAAATAAAACATAAAACTTGTACAATTAAAATACAACAGTATCCATAAATAAATAAATAAAGTTAAAACTCCAGATGGTGAACTCAAATCACTCCCCATTCCAGACTGCCCGGCTACCTTGTGGGCAGGGAAGGAAGAGGGACAACTGATCTGGAGAGCAAAAGAGGGTGCCAGCTAGAGTGGAAACCGTAGCTGTCCTCAACAAACCAGATCAGGGCCAGGACTGAAAAATCCTGGTCCTAGTCATGGACAGCTGGACATCTTTGGGTCTGAATGCTATCCAAAAAGCATAACACTCTCCCGGCGACATACCAGAGGAGATGGTCCCACAGATAGGTTGGTCCCTGACTACTCAAGGCCTTAAAGGTCAACACCAAAACTTTAAACTTGACTTGGAATTCTACTGGAAGCCAGTGCAGCTAATGCAGCACAGGTTGTATGTGTTCCATCCGTGACATTCCTGCCAGGATCTGTGCCACTGCATTCTGCATCAGTTGAAGTGTCCAGGTCAGCCTGAATGCCAGGCCAGCATAGAGCAAATTGCTAGCAGGAAAAGCAAGAGTTCAGTTTTAAATATCTTTAAGACTGGGTGCATAAATTGCAGGCTCAGGTAATATGAGTGCATTGAGATGTCCTTTCCTTCTATAGCAATCTGTTTGGGTTTTTAAACAGTTTTCACCTTGCTTTTCTAAAATTTTACAGTACAGGATAGAGTAACAGGAACTTTGCAAGGCTCCAGGCTTTTTATTGACACTATGGGAATCCCTTATTGCTGCTATGTTGGACAACCCTATCTCTCACTAACAGAGGGTGCCCTCGCTTCTTGAAATAACTGCCCAGCCCTAGAATTACCAAGAAAAGGTTGTTGTATACAGACACTGCTTTATCAAAACCCAAAAATTCAAGGTTAGGGTCCATAAAATAGGAGGATTTCCTCAACTATAAGGCATTTCAGTGATAGGCTGACAAAACAGATTTCATGAGAGAAGATACCAAAACACAAAAAGGGCTTCCAGTTATAATTAGCTTTCTATCTTCCTGGAGAACAATGCACCCAATCTTAAAGATATTTAAAACTGAACTATTGGTTTTCCTGCTATAATTATAGATTGTTAAAAAAAATTCTATACCTATAGATAAACTAAAACACAAAGAAACAACAAAAAATGAAGAAAACAGACAGCAGAAATGGCCTTGAGCTCAGAATTTTCTGATAGCTAACAATGGGTTGGGAGGGAAGGCAGCATAGTATAGTCTAATCTTGTCAGATCTTGGAAGCTAAACAGGGTCAGTACTTGGATGGGAGACCACCAAGGAAGTCTCTGAGGAAAAAGGTAATGACAAATCACCTCTGCTTCTCATTTGTCATGAAAGCTCCTTGCTGGAGTCACTATAAGTTAGTAACAGCAGGTTAGGTCAGGAGCTTAAAATAAAGCCTCATCTCCCCAATCTGGTCACTACTTTGGAAAAATGTTGGGGTTTTTTTACATGCCCCATTATTTCTTAATTACTTCAAATTACTTTTAGTTCATTGACACTTGCCTACCGGAAAGATACAAGACCCAGTGTGGTGTCATAGTTAAGAGTGTCAGGCTAGTATCTGGGGGAACCAAGTTCAAATTCCCACTTGTGCCATGGAAGCTCACTGGGTGACCTTGGGCCAGTCACTCTCTCAACCTAACCTACCTCACAGGATTGTTGAGAGGATAAAATGTAGGAAAGGAGAACAAAGTGATGTGCTTTGGATCCCCATTGGGGAGAAAGGTGGGGTACAAAAGAATTATATAAGTAAATAAAATGGTAGTGAAAATATACATTTTCTGCATGTATTTAAAGCATATTGTTAATCTCACTGTCTTCAGATCAAGACTGATGAGACAATCAGGAGAATTGTGGATGCTGTCTTCAAACACCCCACACAAAACATACAGACTTAGCACTATTTATTTTTAAATAGTTGAGAATGAAACCTCTCTAAATATGTGTGTGTTTCTGAGGCAAATTTTCCTTTTCTTCTCTAAATTTTACATATGAACCATATGGAAAATTTTAATAGATTGAAATACTCAAATATTTTTCTACCCATAAATGAAAGAAAGAAGAGTGAATTGCGTAAAAGTTTCTCTTCCAACTTTTTCAGATGTTGGTTTAAGGGAAACTGCTTAACCTTAACCACTGTTCTTGTCAGTAATGAGCTGCTTAATTACAGGTGAGGAAGGAGACTGTGTTCTGTGAGGTAAAGAAGGGAAGGCCTCTGAGAGGGTTATGAGTTAACAAGGAACCAGCATTTATTGTGTTCTGGACTGGTAATCTGTGGTGTTTTCTCCAGAATGGCTCACTCATCCATGAAAATTACTGCATGTGTGATCCAAGCCTGAGAAAGCGTGTTTCATAAGCATGCAACTGAAATATTTATGCTACTAGGAAATATTAGCTGTACATATATGTCAGAAAGAAATACCAGCCAGTAGCCAGGAGCCAAAAGAGAATTTTAGGCATGTGCAGTGGAAGTTTTGACTCCTTCCCTTGGAACCACCGATTTCTATGCCATATCACATACTGCTTATGAAACCCCCCTTAAAGGATGTTTGCCATATACAATGGAAAATTGCCACCTGAATGAACCTAGGTCAACCATTCCTTGTCCTCAAAAAATTATTGTGTTGTTCTTTGGATGAAAGTTTAGGAATGTTATTACTTGATATCATTAAGACATATTTTGAAACAAAAAGGGAGGAAAACATCAGTATTGACCAGATCCTTAGATCACCTAATGAATAAAAGTAGGTGTGACCTGATTTTGCTAAGAACAGATACATAGCAGAAAGGACTAACTGATAGGACTAAAAATGAAAAGGGCATTGCTGAGAATTAAAAGAGACACAGACAAAATTCCCCAAATTACACACAGTTTCCACAGCAAGCACAGGCATATTAGAATAATATTCACAACAAACAGTAATGTTGACAGACCTGTGGAGGGAACATCCTCCCTTTTTGATCAGGGGACATGACATAAGCAGCTTGTGTATACGCATAGCTTTTGAAGCGAGGTTTAGGTGGAGGTGAAGGTGTGCGCACATGGCCCTGTGCTACACTGACTTTGATCTAAGGAGAAGAAATTAAGAAGAAAAAGCAGATATGCACTGATGAGTGTGTGTAATATGATGGATGAATTCTTAAAAAAATACTTTCAAGGGAGAACACCAGCGGTTTAACTCTATCCTGTAAAAACAGTGCTGGCATTAAGCAATCAAAACTAAATGGAAAGTAGGGAGGCATGTTAATTAATCTGACATCCTTTCACCAGAGGTAGAAAGACTCCTTGAAGTGCCAGATAATTATTCTTGGCATGATACCCACAATCAGTAAAGGACTTCTATAATTCAGCGCACTCCAAAAGCAATACCTTGCTGTAAGCTCTGAATAAATGTGCACAGTAGCCATTAGAACAAGTCTTAAAATGATCATGTATCCTATAAATAAATTAGTTAACTAACCCAGATAAATAATCAGAATAGATCTTGGAATTTTAATGACTTTATGCCATATAATTTTAAGGAAGGCTAATATTTCTAGGGTAGAATATGTATTCTCAAGGTATGTCCAAGAAATAGACTGAGACTTCCCATGGACCTCCAAGTTTTAATTAACCTATCCTATTCTTACAGAAAAATACAACTGTCAATTAAACCCCTATTAATCTATAGGTTTAAATGATTTATACATTTATTTCCTATATGGTCAAGGGATACAGCTTCATAAAATATGTTTTTAGTTTTAAATAAAACAAAGCCAAATGGCTGTTCTTCTGTTACACCACTTCTCACCACATCAGATACGACTGTAAAAATGAATATCCACAGAGAAGACACATGGATGTTTGACTTTGTGGTCATATTCCCCTGTATACACAATCCAGAAAAATCCATCTGGGAAAGACTATCCCAGCCATACACACAGGGGAGTCTATGAGAAGTGAAGAGACAGTTAGGCTAAATGGGCTCATGTTATTCATTAGAGAGCAATTCTAAGCAAGTCTACTATGAATCGTACTCAGTCAACTTTCCTTACTTACAGGAAAGTGTTTTTTAAGATTTCACTGTTAGTGAAAGGAGGGACTTCAGGGAAGGGGGGGGATCCCTGAAAAGAGAATGAAAGCGCAGGCAACAATTGGCCCATTGATGTCTAGTATTATCATTTACATAACTCTGATAAACCACAAGTGACATTATCACTGCTTGTGGGAAGTAACAACACTTTTACTTGTATCCCAAATGAAGAAAAATATGGGTCCCTGCCACACGGCAGAAAATAACCTGGGCAAAGTGCGGCTAATCAGAGTCGCACCAAAATAGAGACGCCGCAACGGGATCCCATGGATCCCCTGCGCCACGGCGCCGTTGCTCCCTGGCAAGATCAGATGCCAGGGAGGATGCCACGGTTGGGAGGGGGAGGCTGCCAAACTGCGCATGTCTGAGCATGCGCAGTTCAGCCAGGAGGCGGGGATGCGCCGGCGGAAGGACGCGCCAGCGATCCCACAGCCAGCCTTGATGCGGGCTTGCCGGAAGAACCACCTCGGTAGGTGGTTTATTTTTGCCGTGGCATTTTGGGCGGAAGGGCCGGATCGGGGACGAGTGCGCAACGCTTCACAGATGTTGCAGTGGGATCGCGCCCGTTTGCTCCGCCCCCAATCCGTCCCTCTCCCGGCCCAAAACCTCTCGTGTGACCGGGGCCAAAATTGGGTATGTGAAGGTATTAAAAGAGAGATTTTGCCTCCTCTAGCACGAACTGTAGGGCTCACTGCTTCCAGGAGTAAGAAAATTAGACAAATCATCAGAGCACCATGCTTTGAAAGCAAAATACAACATTCTGTTTTTAATATACTGCATCAGTTATAGCTGAGATTGGAAATGGGGTTTCCTCCTTCTAATATTTAGGCTGTCCCTGCTCTCTTTTCTTTCTTCTTTTGTTCATCTAGGACTGCCAGAAATGCAAACATTAAATAGAGTAGACTATTGATTTAAAGCAAAGGAACAGTCTCTCAGAAGGCATGGCAAATGGATAGTTATGCACTTAACCAAGTTGGAGGTCATTAACAATGTTTCTCCCAGATGAATATACTTTAATTGGTTGATTTTCCCCTATAGCATAGCTAGCATAGGGGATAGGGTGGCAAAATTCCAGGGGCTCATGTGTATTGGATTCTCTAAATTCCCAGCTTTCATTTACAAAAAAAGCCCGTAAGTCCTTACCCTTTCCATTGCAGACATATGCATTTCCCTTATATGTTCATAATAATGTTCATAATAGGAGGGGCTAGAGACGTACTTCTGATTTTTTTAAAAATGAAAGATGGGAATTCAGGGAAACCGGTACACATATTTGTTGTAACATAGTATTGATATGATATTCTAGTGCCAATCTTTTTAACCCTACTAAGGCAACATAAACGACTACATACTTTAGCATAGGGGTCAAAGTAAAATAATGGAAACCTAATAGTTATATCAATCATAGCATTAGCTACTAGGAAAAAATCAGGCCCCAAGAGTAACTTCCTTCAGCAATGCAGGACAAAGAAGAGTAAAATTTGGAATCAGGTTAAAAATATCCCCATTGAAAACATAGAAAAACCACAGAAATGTAAATGGGGTCAAATTGACCCTAACATTGTTTAAAGTATAAGACACAGTTCTTCCATTCTTCCTTTTTTCTTCAAAGGAGTTTTGAATTTCAAGCCTAGGCAAAATCTCAGTGAAGTATACTATAGGTATGCCAAACTATGCAGGGATCTCACACCCCCTTATATTGTTATTGTGACCTCACACCTCCCCAAATATGTAAAGCTGAGAAGGTCACTCAGGGGTTTGGAAAATTTGAAGGGAAACAGTCAGCTTAGTGGACAGGTGACTAGAGGTCATCTTGAGTTCCAGGCTGCATGGCTTCTTCAAGTGTAGAAAATGTTCGGTGGATGCTTGCAGACATGCCTGGGCTTGTCTTTTAGGGGGATAGAATGACCCCATTTCCAAAATGCAATACAGTTCAATTTGAGCTTTGATAGAGCACAACAAAATCATCTCAGAGGACAGATGGCTAGGTAAAGGTAAAGGTTCCCTTGCTTGAAAGCCAGTCGAATCTGACTCCAGGGTTGCGGTGCTCATCTCCGTTTCAAAGCCGAAGAGCCAGCACTGTCCGAAGATGTTTCCGTGGTCATGTGGCCGGCATGACTAAACACCAAGGCACATGGAATGCTGTTACCTTCCCACTGAAGTGGTACCTATTTATCTACTTGCAATTTCTTGCTTTCGAAACTGCTAGGTTGGCAGGAGCTGGAACTAGAGATGGGAGCTCACTCCATCATGCGGCACCCGGGTCTCGAACTGCTGAACAACTGACCTTCCACAGCCTGCAGTTCAGCGTCTTAACCACTTGAGCTGAACACCAAGCTGAATGGCCCTTTCAAGTCTGAAAAATGTGAGGTTCAAAGAACACTTGCAAACATGTCCAGTCTTGTCTTGCAGGGGACTGGAATGACCCCATTTCCAAAATTTCAATACAGTTACATTTGAGCTTTTCCATGTGGCTATAAACATATGGGAAGCTTTGACAGAGCACAAACACAGGGTTTTTACCTGCTCCTACTACATAACACAACAATCCAGGGTTGCAAACACTGCTTTTCTTGGGGGTTCTTTCAACTCCCAATTCCAAAACCCTCAAACCAATAAATGCCTATAGATATAATTTGTGGGAAGAAATTTTAGTTTTCACTGTTTGCTGCAATTTCCTATAAAATGGAGATAACAGGTGTTGGCCCATCTATTTAAACATGGAAACAGTGCTAAAATCATTTCTCAATGTTTGCTGGGGTCATTAGAACCCTAACTACGATTATGCTTTTATTTTCAAGCCAAGTCTATTGGGGGCCAGAATGGCCCATTGACCCTTTCGATAAACCTCAAACTTAAAAAAATAAAGGCAGTGGGGAGGGAAGAGAGGGACTTCAGGGCACTGCAGTTCATTGGGGAGGAAGCATAACGGGAGTTTGGTTTCTATAGAAAGCTTTAGATGGGTAAACCAATATTTTAATGACTTCTGTGGTGTGAAATATCCCAAATGTCTTAGAAGGGTTAAAAAATAAAGCCTCCTGTGGCAGAGGACAGAAATGGCTACTGCAGGGACAATCTTAGGGGAAATTGCTGCTGTATAGATGGGGAAAATCTGAATTTCCCCCACCCACACAGCAATCATTCAGATTCAACTATGATCCTTCCCAAAACCTTGGAGCACCGAATTGGATGAAGACTGAGAAAGACTGGAGAAAATCTGAGGAAACCCTGGGAGATACACAAAGAAACCACAATGCTATGGGAAAATGGGAAATTCTGAACACATTGAATCCATCAGGTTGGATACTTTAGAAGAAGAAGAGAAGAGATTGGATTTATACCCCACCCTTCACTACCTGAGGGAGTCTCAGAGCGGCTTACAAACTCCTTTCCCTTCCCCTCCCCACAACAGACACTCTGTGAGGTAGGTGGGGCTGAGAGAGCTCTGACAGAAACTGCTCTTTTTCAAGAACAGCTGTGCCAGAACTATGGCTTGCCCAAGGTCATCCAGCAGGTGCAAGTGGAGGAGTGGGGAATCAAACCCGGTTCTCCCAGATTTAACCACTACACCAAAATGGCTCTCTTTACTACATGAAGCTGAGACAAATAGTTGCCTATCCTGACTCACCCATTAACCAAGCAAGCATTGGAGCAAGGCAAGAACCCCCAACCATATGTTTAATTTTTGGTCTTATTCCTTCTCATCCTATAAATAACATAAATAAATATCCTTACCCTGGCTGGGATGTTAAACCATACTTATAGTAGAATAGTAAATGCCTGTTAATATTATGAACAGCAAACCTCTGTTAATATTATAAACAGTCAGGTTGATATTTCCAAAGTTCTATTAAAGTAGTAAATTACCCCCCTCCCTTCGCCCTTCACATGTATAGTGATCTGTATTAATCTGTATTAATGGTTATAAATATGGAATAGTGAATGCCTTTATGGATTAAACAGCACAAACAAAGAACACTGTAGTCTAAGTATTTGACTATAATTTGTGTTTGTGATTTTTAATCTTGCTTTAGATGTAGTTAATATATATATGAGGTCTGAGATTAGTAGTTAGAAATACTCCCCTCAATAATTAGAAATGATTTAATTATATTTTAGACACTGTTCAAGCAATTGGTTTTTATTATTATTGTGTTGGTGGGACATCTGATATTTGGTTGTTTGTAAATGCAGATTTGCTACTGCAGGCATTAAACTTCATGTCATATGACAAATGTTTTAATCTTTTTAAAAGATTAAAATCAATCCCAGTGATCCTATTGCTTCCCACTCAACACCCTATTTTGCCCCTGGTTTTGTGCTAGGTAAAACTACAAATGCAAACTGTTTTCTTACTGATTTACTTAAAGGTTATTGGGACCTGAAGTTTATGTGAACTAGAGCTTACTTCATCAAATGCATGAGCTGTATCCCATATTGATCACTATATGTAAATATAAAATTACTTGACTACAGAGAGAAATATTGAGAGGCACAAACTAAGTAGATGATATAGTCCCTTGGCTGGGGATCTTTCTAATTCTGCTTTCTCATTTTTTTGCACCATATGAAGAAGTAGTAGTAGAAGAAGTTGGTTTTATACCCCACTCTTCAGTACCAGATGAAGTCTTGGAGTGGCTTACAATCACCTTCCCTTCCTCTCCACACAACAGACACCCTGTGAGGTAGGTGGGACTGAGAGAGTTCTGAGAAAACTGTGACTGACCCAAGGTTTCCCAGCTGGCTTCATGTGGAGGAGTGGGGAATCAAACCTGGTTCTCCAGATTAGAGTCTGCCACTCTTAACACTACACCAAGCTGGATCTCACAGTATAAACCATAAGTAAAATCTATTCTTTAACAATCCTCTCCTTTTCCCCTGACTGTTTCTAATTCAAGTTACTTATTTTGCTATGATACTTAGCTTGAATCAGGGTCATATGAGGAGCCCCAGATGGATTATTCATCTGGGGCCCCATGGTCACTCTTAGCAGCCTTGCATATTACTTGGCTCATTTGTCTAAGACACCTAGATGATCTACTGAACTATTCAGTTTCTGCTTATGCAACACTATGGCCGAGGTCAGACTGGCAGTTTGGTCCGGCAGCCAAACATTTCAGGAGCGTTTCAGGAGCAGATTAAAGGGGTGGGTTCACACAGGCACATCTTTCAGGCATCCCCCAGCCGTACTCAAGCCATCTTGTGCCACTTCCCTCCCGAGTTTAAAAAGTATCAGGTGAAAGTGTTAGCAAACCGTGTGTAGAGCGGGTTGATTCCGGTTCCCTGAGTATGAACGCAAGTGCTGCTAAGGCGGGAACAACCCGCAGTCGTTGATAATAGGTGCTGGCTGTTTCTGCGGCAGGCACCCATACGCCCATGCACATAGGCACATGCAGCAGAGCACAGAAACAGCCACTAACAGCCTGCCAGGAGTGAGCCAACAGTGTGAATGCTCCCTTGCACTTTCTCCACTGTATCCTCCCACTTCATTCGCTGCAGTGTGAATGGGAATACCGCGACCAAGCCATTCCGGGTCTGTTCCTGTCTTCTTTGCCATGACTCCCTAGCGCTTCAAATTGCCAGTCTGAACTCGGCCTATGTTAGATAGTAGAACAAAGTTTGAGCCCAGTGGCACCTTTAAGACCAACAAAGTTTTATTCAGGGTATAAGCTTTCATGGGCATGCACATTTCTTCAGTGCATGCACATGAAAGCTTATACCTTGAGTAATACTTTGTTGGTTTTAAAGGTGCCACTGGAGTCAAAACTTTGTTCTGCTGCGTCAGACCACCTGTATCTACGTTAGTGTGAAGTAAAAATTAAAGTACAATGTTAAGAAGTTAGGATCGAAAATCTGCAATAGCAGACACAACTGAGGAACTAGACACAAAAAAATGTATCCTACAATCTTACCTTTCATCCTTTATCTTCAAGCAAAAAAGTGTAGCATACCACTTAAACCACAGTAGTAATATACACAGAAATGTATACCTTTCTAAAGTCTTGTTTTTTAAAAAACAGGCCATTAACTCATGCACAGCAATTAACAATTTAATTCATGCAAATAAGAACCCTATACAGTAGTTGATGAAAAATGACCACTCTGGTTGCATTTTCTTTTGGTCTACAGTTTTGTCTTTTAGGACACTGTCACCCAGAAATTCATAAACAGTGTCCCCAAAGTATAACCACTTACCAGTTACAGGGTGTTTTTTCTTCCCCTGTAAGCAGAAAAGATCCTAGGGTATAACAGAACCCCAAACTGCTATAGATTTCCCACCCTTCAGGGTAGAATTCTATCTTAGTTCCATTTTTTTTGGGACGTAATATATAGAGAAATGGCTCCACCGCTTTGCCTTTTTAGATATTGTCACCTGTACATTGGTGGTAGAAGTCCAAAAAATACAGCCAACTACCACTTATAGCTTTTTTTGGGGGGGGGCAAACAGTAAAGATGGGTTCCAAAATTAACACAAAATTAAAGGCTCATAAGCCTTATGTTTTTAATGGGTTTCCAAAATTAAACACTTTCTCTCTGTCCTACTAACTATCCCAATAACTCTCCTTCTGCCTAACTAAGATATTCACTCCAAAGTCTTGCTTTTCATTTTCAATCTAAAAATAAAATGGAAAGTGAAAAATTTCTGAGGACCTACTTGTTGAGAAAAGCGCTGTAGAGGTAACTGGACACGCTCTTCTCTAGTGTGCTTTGATTGACGTGGCAATGTTTCCACTTCCTGAATGGCTTCAAGTGTAACTTGCTGGGGCAGGACTTGGAAAAGTGATGTCACATACATCAAGATGGACTTCTTATCAGGATAAGCAGTTGCAACATCTGGAAAAGAGATAAAACACACAAGATTAGACAGTTTGCAAGACTTCACAGAAAGCAAGCAGGCTAATGAGCAGTCCATTGTCCATTTTATGTCCTCTAGGGACTAATTAGAGTATTATAGCCAACTCCATGCTTTCATACTTCACTTGAATACAAATGAGAAAGAGCAAAAATTCCCTGAGCATCAGAAAAAATGGCAGTTTGTTTCTTATGCTCATTAATTTCTCTCTCTCATAACTAATTACATGTAAATACTAATACTGCAGAGTCAAAATGAATAACCTAAATATAGGCGGGACTAACAGAAGAGACATGTTCATCAGACAGTTATAGCTATTCGGGATACGCACACATTGTTTACATTTTTAAAAATCATTTCTTGCCATTGTTATCACTATTAATCCATGTTGTAATTCCATTTGTTTTTTGCTATGTTTGGGTTCAATGGGTAACAGATTTCCCGTTGTATTTTTGTTGGTATCTATCAAATTAAAATCAAATTTTCCAAGACTGTACTGCTCTCTCACAGAATCCTAGTGTCCAGTTTCCTGGAAGATAGTAAGGCATATAGTAAGGAACAACCAGTGTGCTGTCCTGGTTAAGAGTGTCAAACTAATATCTGGAAAACAAACGTTCAGATCCCTACTTATGCCATTGAAGCTTGCTGGGTAACCTTGGGCCAGTCACACTCTCTCAGCCTAACCTACCTAACAGGGTTGTTGTGAGAATAAAATGGAAGAGAGGTTAACAATGTAAGCTGCTTTGGGCCCCCACTGGGGAGAAAAGTGGGGTATAAATGAATTAAATAAAAATCCAAACCAGTTTTATTGGCAATTAAAATTGTCGCTTGCCAAGTTGGTACAGGGAACAGTTTTGCACCTCAAGAAAGCAGACAGAAGAGGAGAGCAGGAAAGGAAGACATTTGGCATGGCACAACATGCCTACAGTCCTCCACTTGGCATGAGAACACGCACCACTACAGAATAAACACAAGGAAGTGTTTTAAGGCAGGTACAGAAGAGTTCTTTTTAAGGCAGATTGCCATGAAGGGAAGCGATGCTACATAGCATGCAGCACTGGCCTTTGCAGGCCAATACAGGACTGCAGGAATGTGGCAGATACCTTGCTTGCCCCTGATAGTCTGGCACATCTGTATGTCTAATAAATAATGAGTTTAAAAAAAGAATGAATCCATGAAAGTGACTGAATACAATGGATATTAAGGAACCTTAAAGTCACTAGGTGTTAGAATAACAAAAGAGACAGAAGAGAGCCTACAAGAGGCAAGACGACAGTACGTGGCAAGCTTACATTCCTTGGAAGACTGGCAGCAGAGTAGAGGCTTACATAATTTTAATATATTAAAACTATGTTACTGATGACAGGCAGATATAGAGATTTACTTTCCTGAAAGGATTCATCCAGCTGGACTAGTGTTTTTACAATCCAGAGAGAAAACAGGTTGTCTCTTTGATATGTTAACACCTCTCTATTGAGCAGGCAGGTTCTGGTGGGCTTTGGACTCCTGGACCTGATGTCCAGATTGGTTAATGTCCTCTTGGCCCATGTGGGAGTGGGGCCGGAAAGGAGCTGTTCCTCTGCATGTGTGAGTACTTGCTTGTGGGCCTCTTCTTGGGTGCGTGGGTGTGTGAGATCATGTGCACTTGAAGCAGAAGATTATTTCAAAGGGTAGTCTGCAGTAGAACAGTGAGATTTGAGTCCAGGTGACTGCAGCCATGAAATTAAAAGACGCCTGCTCCTTGGGAGGAAAGCGATGGCGAACCTAAACAGCATGATAAAAAGTAGAGACATCACCCTGCCAACAAAAGACCGCATGGTCAAAGAAATGGTATTTCCAGTAGTCATGTATGGCTGCGAGAGTTGGACTATAAGGAAGGCCGAGTGCCGAAGAATAGATTCTTTTGAACTATGGTGCTGGAGAAGACTCTTGAGAGTCCCTTGGACTGCAAGGAGATCAAATTAGTCAATCTAAAGGAAATCAAACCTGACTGTTCCCTGGAAAGACAGATACTGAAGCTGAAGCTCAAATATTTTGGCCACCATAATGAGAAGGGAGCACTCACTGGAGAAGACCTGGATGCTGGGAAAGATTGAAGGTAACAGAAGAAGGTGATGGCAAAGGATGAGATGGTTAGAGAGTGTAACCGATGCAACGAACATGAAATTGAGTAAACTCCAGAGGATGGCGGAATACAGGAGGGCCTGGCATGATGTGGTCCATGGGGTCATGAAGAGTCGGACTTGACTGTGCGACTGAACAACAACAAAAAAAAACACCTTGGAGACCAACAAGATTTTTAGGATATCAGTTTTCAGGAATCAAAGCTCCCTTTATCAGATACTAGTAAGGAAAGCCCGTCGTGGCGGTAGACGACGGGCCCTAGATAGGAAGGAAGGGCGAGTGGAAGGGAGGAATGGAGAAGAGGAGGTAGAGAGAGAGAGACAGAGTTAGA